>NC_058411.1:1238771-1261207 GCF_002201575.2 Neomonachus schauinslandi | reverse complement strand
TGCACGTGTGTGTGAGCGAGAGAGCTCCCGAGTCCGTGTGAACGTGTATGCACGTGTGTGTGAGAGCTCCCGTGTCCGTGTGAGCGTGTGTGCACGTGTGTGTACCCGCGTGTGTGAGCGTGAGTGTGCGGGGTCATGTGTGTGAGTGTGTCAGTGTGTGCACAGTCAGGGCATACCACAGCAGCCTGCAGGATGGCTCGCTCCATCCATGGCCTCTGCTTTCTTCAGTAACTGGTGTTTCGCCCATAAGCACTAACAGTGGGATTCGGGTCGGAGCAGGGCTGCGGGGCTCAGCCACAGGGGTGCCTGGGGCCCAGAGGCCTCTGGTGGGTCCTGTCTTTGCTGAAGCAAACTCCCCGGGAGCCGGGGTGTCTCAGCCACCAGGGCTGGCCATGCGAGTGACCCCCTCTGCAGAGAGGCCCGGGTTCGGTGACCCCAGGAGGTGGAGGGGTGCGTGAGTGCACAGGGTGGCCAGAGTTCACGTCTCACTCCCAATCAGAGCTCCGGGTTGCCCCCTACTGTGCTCTCCAAAATGAAACTTCCAGGCCTGGCGGAGTGGGGTCGGGGTTACCAGGAGCCCATCTGAGCACATCATCCTCCCCCGTGTCTCCTGGGCCTGAGGGGTGGCCAGCCACCGGAGGGCTGGGAGGCTTTTAGAAATACACCGTGCCCCTCATCTCTGCACAAGGGGGAAACTGAGGCCCGGGGGCTGACTGTCCGTGTGCCGGCAAGTTGATGGGCCAGACTGAATGCCGGGCAGGCTGCCCCCTCCCGCACCTGCCCCACCCCTCATCCTGTGCCCCTGCGGCCCCCACAGCCACCACCCCCACGTGAGGATAGCGTCCAGGCCCCTCTGGGGCTCCCAGCTTTGGAGGGGCCATGGGCAAGTGGCAGAGGCTGGGTTTGAGCAGCTGGGTCTGACCATCTTGCTTTCCCCCTTGGATGCTCAACAGAAGGGGCAGTCAGGCTGGTGGTGGCCGCAGTCCTGACTGCCCCTCGCCTGCTGGACACTGTGGGTCAGCCCCCGCTCTGCACCCAAGGGCCACCTCAGACAAGCCCCCAGGCCTTCCCATTGGGAGGGCCATGCTCCAGCCACTGAGGGCGGCAGAGGGGATCCCTGCGCCCACAGATCTGCGCTGAGAGGGGTCAAGAGGTCTGGGGTGCTGGCTTGACCTGGCTGAGCCTCGGGCCCTGCCTGGAGAAGGGGGCACTTGCCTCTCTGTCTCAAATAGGCTTCTGTCCATCACCGGCAGGGGGGCCCCCTAACCCCAGGCAGACCTGCAGTTGACCTCATCCGGGCTGCCCTGCTCAGCTGTGTGACCTGGGTGAGTTGCTCACCCTCTCTGTGCTGCGCTCCCTCACAGTAGTGTGAGTGTGATCACGCTGGCTCCCGGTGACTCTGCTTTCAAGGGTCTGCATTGTGTTAGGGCTGAGCAAGTGTGAACTCACTATTTCAATGACGCATGGGTCGGACCGGAGAGGAGGTGGAGGGTGCCCCGGGCAGAGGCAGTGGTCTCTGTCAGAGCCCTCTGTAGGTCTGGGAATGACCCAGACAGGGGGAAGGAGCAGAGGGAAGCTCCCCAGGCGGGAAGCCCTGGGCCTGAGCCCCCCTCACAGACCCAGCCCTTTGGACAAATGCCCCTGGGAGGACCAGCCAAAGTGCTGAGCTAGCATGGGGCTGGATGAATATTCATGAAGGGCCCTGAGTGGGAAGGTGGGCGGTGGGTAATGAGGCCGCAGGAAGGGAAGCAAGCCTGCAAGCGGTATTTTAAAATACCAACCTTATTAGTGGTGCCCCCAGCCTCCTGGAACCAGGGCTGCTCAGCTGTGCACGGCCTCCTCCTGTTCCCACACCCCGAGCGGCCCCGGGGCCAGCCCAGCCGCCCCCCAGCGCACACCAGGAAGGCCGGGCGCCAAGGAGCTGGCAACTCTGGCGGGCAGCAGCCAGGGCAGTTGGGGGTAGGGCTGCCAGTGCCCAGGGGTCAGCTTGGAGATGCTGGGGACAGACCCTGGGGAAGGGTCCCCTCCCACCCCAGGGAGGGGGAGAGTTCCTCGGGCATGTACTCAGGAGCCATTGGCACCCCCAGACTGGGCGAGGAAGCCCAAAGGTGAGTGACAGGCACCCGGGACCACACAGCACATCCCCCATCCCCAGGCCTGGCCACCAGCAAGGAAGGCTTTGGTCAGCTCTTTCTGTCTCCATGGAGCCCCCGGTGCCCTCCTGAGGACCTTCCTCTGACCGAGAGCTGTCCATCTCCGTCCCTGACTCCCAACATCGGTGCCTCCCTGACCTGCGGGTTCATCCCGCGGCTGCTCAGGGTCCAGGAAGTCTGCTGCAGCTGTAGCCCTGGCTCCCGCCCCCGTACCAACGAGCCCAAGCATGTGGGGTGCAGCCCCCCGTCCTGCCCCCACCCTGTGCCAGCGAGCCCAAGCATGTGGGGTGCAGCCCCCCGTCCTGCCCCCACCCTCTGCCAACAAGCCCAAGCATGTGGGGTGCAGCCCCCCGTCCTGCCCCCACCCTGTGCCAGCGAGCCCAAGCATGTGGGGTGCAGCCCCCATTTAGTTCTCCCCCTGCAGCACTGGCATTATTCCCTGGGGATGCCCGGGCCGGGAGAGCTGATTCCAGAAGTCTGTGCCGGGGCCGGGGTCAGAGCACGGGGTGTGTGCGACAGTCAGACTGACCCAGAGGCGCCTGGTCAGGGGGGACCGCAGCTTTCCCACCCCCGTGGGCGTCCGCTCACTGTCTGTGTGTCCGTTCTCTGTCCTGAGGCCACTGTTTGGTCCCCTCCACGGGGCCAGGGGCTGTGGCTGGCTCAGCCCCTTACCTCCCCGCTCCAGCCACGCAGCCGATGTGGGTGCTGACTGCACTTGAGTTTGCTTTGTTCCCGGCCCCGTGAGGGTGAGCTCTGGGAGCAGAGGCAGCCCCTGTCTGCGGGCTGATTGAGGGGAGGGGGCGCCCGCAGGCTGCATAACCCCCTCCCCAATGACAGCTGGACCCCTTCCTGCAGCACCGGCTGAGTAGACCTGGAGTCCTTCTAGCAGCTGACGAAGCACCAGCAGAGGATCCGTCATGGGCTGCCTCTGGGATAGATGGGGCCCTGGGTGGGGGGCGCAGCATGGCCACAAGCCACAGTGCCCGGTGGGGAGGTCGCCGCAGGGCACCCTAGCTGGGAGCCACAGAGGCCAGTCACCCCCCTGGGGCTCCCTGCCCTGGCCACCAGCCTCTGTGGCCTTGTGGCCCTGCCTGACTTCACAGGGAGGGTCGTCCTGCTGCCCACCTGTCCCTGGTCTTGTCTCACGGCCTGCGGGTGACATCGGACCCCGCTCTCCCTGGCTGGACCCCCTGCCTGGCCCCCTGTTCACTCAGAGGCCCCCGCAGCCCAGCCCTAGACATGTGGCCCCTGGGACGTGGCCTGAAGGAAGGGACCCGTGAGCCCAGAAGAGCCGGAGACCAGATCCGCCTTCCCTGAAAAAACCAGCTCATTCGTCCCTTTAAATGCGCAGCCGCCACCACATCCTCCCCTGCCTGGCCCTGTGCGGAAGGCGCGCTGCCCCGGCCGACGAAGGGAGGGTCCAGAGAGGCCAGGCTGGCCTGGGAGCTCCCGGGCAGGGGCCAGAATCCAGCCCCTGGAGAAGCAGGTGGATGGGCAGGCGGGGGGGCGAGGCCCCCAAGCCCGGCTCAGCACGGGGTGGTGCTCGGGTGGGGGCGGCAGGGGCCTCCAGGAGCTGTGCCGCTCCTTTTAGACGGATGGATGGACAGACGGGGTACCTGTCTCTCGTCCCTATGAAGATGCAGCCGCGGCTGGCAGAGTGAGCAGGAGGCTCCACGAACCGATGACGGCAGAGGGGGTGGGGCTGCCCCGAGCAGGCAGGTGGGGACGAGGCAGCGGGCCTCTGGGGGCAGCGACGGCCTGCAGACAGTACACACTCCTGCTGCCCTTCGAGCGAAGCCCTTGCTCACCGGGCCTGTCTCACCCCCAGCACCCCCACCCAGACCTGCAGAAAGGAGGGAGGGAGGGAGGCCCTCTAGACAGGGGACCGGGATGAAGGAGGGCGCCGGAACCCCTGCCAAGCGTCGTGGCCCCAACATCCCGGCCTGCCTCCCTCACCCCTCCACTCCGCGGGAGGCCCAGCCACACCTTCCCCTGGAAGTCTCCCAGGATTGCCAGGCAGAGGGGCCCCTTGGCTCCCC
Source organism: Neomonachus schauinslandi (assembly GCF_002201575.2). Classification (NCBI taxonomy): domain Eukaryota; kingdom Metazoa; phylum Chordata; class Mammalia; order Carnivora; family Phocidae; genus Neomonachus; species Neomonachus schauinslandi. Next base: position 1,257,015 of record NC_058411.1, on the reverse strand, counting down.
GTCATCGAAGCCTTTATAGCCCCACTACGTAACCACCCTCACGCCTGGCCCTTCCCTATCAGGTTGGGCACTCCTGGGGGCGGGCACCGCAGACACGAGACCCCCCAGGCCCCATCCAGCTGCTTGCTGGGCACCTGTGGGGGCCCCTGGCCGCTCCAGGCCCCTCCGCCTTTGAGTGACTCTCGGCTGAGCCTGAGTGCTCCCTGCACGCCAGCCCCAGGATACAATCAATACCCAATGAGGATTTCATTATGAGGCTCTTAATTATTCAGTGTTGACTCCAGGAGGCCAAGTGTGCGCCCTAAACGCCCCGCCCCCACCCTGGGCTAGGGCAGAGCATAAAGCCAGACAGGAGGACGAGGACGTGGGGAGGCTACGACCCCTGGCAGCCCTGAGTTAGCTGTGGAGAGAGAGCGGGGACCCCCCTGGGGTGGGGGAGGAGAGCCCAGGCTGCCCCAGAGAAGCTCTGAGGAAGGAAGCCAGCAGGGGATGGGGGAGGAGGGAAGGGAGCAGCTGGCCCCACCCTGCGCCGCCTGCATGCCCCGCGGGATCCACACTCCGCCCGGAGGTGGGGCCTGCCCGCCTGTTCCCTGCATGCCCAAGGTCACCTGAGTGCAGAGGCAGGAGTGGAGTCTGGGCAGGGGCGGGGAGCCCAATGGTCAGATGCCCCACAGGTGGGGGACGAAGACCTCAGCCAAGTCCCCGAGGTCAGACCAGGAGGGACACCGGGATGCCACTGTGGTCCCTGAGGGTCTCTGGGGATTCTCGCTGGCCCCAAGCTAACTGCGAGACGGCCCCTACTGGTCTGGGCCACACGATGGTGGAGACGGAGGCTCCCTGGGTGGGGGTCTCCCCAGGTCCATCTGTGCCAAGGGAGCCCGTCAGCCTCTGGAGTGAGAGCTCCTCTGTTGCCCACACACAGACCCTCTTCTTTGTCTGCCAAACCCCAACACTGCTAGGTCTCCCAGCCTGGGTTGCCTGCCTTGACCTGGCTTCTCCAGATGAGCCGAGATAGCTCTGTCCATCTACTACCAAGTCCCAGGACATGATCCTTCCCCCTGGAGGCTGGGTCTCTGCCCGGCCCACTGGGCGGGGTCAAGGGCCTGTGGCCAGCGTGCAGTGGACAGAGCCAGCTGAGGGGCCCAGTGGCCCAAGGCAATGTCTCCAGATGTTATGGGCTGAGTCATGTGCCCCCCCAAATCCAAATGTTCAAATCCTAATACCCAGTACCTCAGAATGTGAGCTTATTTGGAAGTAGGTTTGTTGTAGGTACACTTAGGTAGGTGAGGATGAGGTCATACTGGGGGGGGGGGGGGAGGGTGTGTCCTTATAAAAGGGGGGACAGGACCACGGACACATAGTGACAGAGGCAGAGAGGGGGCACCAAGGACTCCAAGCTGGGGAGAGGCCTGGAATGGACACCCCCCACAGCCTCAGAAGGAGCCAGGCCTGGGGCACCGTGACCTTCTGGCCTCCAGGACTGTGGCCGATCTGCCTCTGTGGTCCAAGCCCCCAGTCCGGGGCACTTTGCTGGGGCAGCCCAAGCAGGCGGACACTCCAGACCAGGGACGCGGGTGAGGTTTCAAGCAGCACTTTCCGGGATGGATGCCACCAGCATCCCCTTTCTGGACGCACAAGACTCCAGTGACCACAGGGGAATCTGAGGCTTCGAGATGGAAAAGGATTTGCCCACGTTACCCACAGGTCTGTGGTGGGGTGGGCCTGAATCCCAGTGCCCCGATTCCCCACTGATGCCCCGCCCGATGCCCCAGCCGACGCGCCGTCCTTCCTTCTAGCTGCATTGTGAGGGTCTCTCCCACCTGACAGGTGGAGGGACTGAGCCCCAGAGTCCCCTGGGGCCTGGCACAGAGGGAAGGTGCCACTGGGCCACTGCCAGGGGGTAGACACCCCAGGGCCATGGGCTCAGGTGAGGCTCTGAGCAGGGCAGCACGGGAAGGAGCCTGTGGATAGAGCCGTCAGGAAGGCTTCCTGGAGGAGGGTGTTCCCGCTGGGCTGGAGGATGGGCAGGGTTGGGCAGCATTTCTGGGGCAGAGACGGCAGCGAGCCAGGAGCGAGGGTGGGCCGGCAGAGACGTGGGCAGCAGGACGGCAGCGAAACCCTGGCCCGAGGCCCCGTCTGCCCGAGCGAGGCTGGCACGCAGGCTCCCGCTCAGCGCCCCGGCTCCACGCCACGATGAACGCCCCAGGCCGATAATTCATGTTTTTAATCACAGAATACAGAGCGCATTACCAACAACCTGTTTCACATGAAAACACGAAGCCATTTGCGGAAGCGGGGCCCAGCCAGGCCCAGGCCAGGCGGCGCCGGCAGCATCCTCTCCCGGCCGGCAAATGGGACCTTTCTGCTCCTGACAAAGAGCAATGTCCTCGAGGAGCATCTTTTCATTCCTGCGCCTTTCAGCGGTGACAGCTCCTTCCGGGAGAAATGCCGATTGATAAAAGGCCAAGGGGACACTGTGGGGGCTCCCCCTCCGCGGTGGGCCCCCAGCTCCCCGCGGCCCTCCTCCGCCCCCTCGAGCTCCCCCACACCCGTCTGAGCAGGAATCCAGGAGCTGGGCAGCAGCTGTCCCCCACCAGGCCATACAGTGTCCCCCAGGCTGGGGCGTGGTCAGGGCTGACACCACCCTCCCCAGCCTGTGCCCACTTCTCCGGCAACCCTGGCATGCACGGGGGAGCCCCGGGGCCCTGAGTGCTGTCCGCACACCTGGGAGCCCCTGCTCAAGTGCATGGGGCACCTGTGATGAGAAGGTCAGGCCGGGACCGTGGAACCTTCTGGAGTCGGGCCTGTCCTGGGAAAGGAGATGAACAGTGACCTCCCAGCTGTGTGGCTTTCGGGCACCGCCCTCTTGGAACCTGTTTCCTCCTCCGTAAAATGGGCACGGGGCGCATGCACCTCTCGCATTGGGCCTCCAGAGACCCTTGGGCAGAGCGCTGAGTTGTCAGCTCCACAGCCCGGCAACATCTGCAGGGCCCAGCTAAGGAACAAACACACGAAGGCATGAGTAAATGGACGAGTGAGCCAACGGCGGGGTGGGGGCGAGGACCCGCTCCCTCCTGGCCCTCCGGGGACGACAGGACGGAGGAGGTGGGTCTGGGAGAGAGCCAGGTGGAGGGTCCCGACGGCCAGGGCCCGTGGGACCATTTGCATGGGTAAGTGAATTTGGGTAGTTGTTATTCAGAAATTACACAGTGTGCAGGGTGAGGGGTCACGAGGCAGGCCCCAGGGGAACCCCTTCCGCTGAGGTCTGCAGATTGAGACCCGTCGATGGCCTAATGCAATTACTTACTCCTGTGTCCCCAACTGCCCCCCCTCCATGCCTAGAGGCACTCACTTTCAGTCGTTCAAGCAGGGAGGGTGGGGCACTCCTCAGGGTCAACCCTGCCTACCCCAGAATCACAGCCAACTCAGGAGGGTCTGTGAGATGCTTGCCGGGACACCACATACAGCTAGGGAAACTAAGGCCCAGCCTGGCCCCTCGCACAGCACATTGTAAAGAAAGCCCAGATGGGAACCCGAGTATTCTTCCCTCAACTCCAGGACAGACCCCGATTTCACTGTCCCCCCACAAGAGTCCTCAGGGGTCAGAGCTCAGCCCCAGCCACCACTTGAGACCTCCCCCCCACTGCACACTAAGAGTCACCCACCGTCTCCTCTCCTACAAGTGGGCTTCCCCAAGGCAGGCCTGGACCACTCTTTGCAGGGGCCTGGACCTAGTAGCAGACCAGGGGCTTGCGCTCAGGCTGAGAGACTCCGGAACTCACCTGCTGAAAGGTAACTCACTCCCTAATCATGGGCTTCTTGGCCCTCCCCATCCATCCCTGCTCCCGGCCTCCCCCTAGCCCTCTTGCTCCATATTCTCTGTCCCTTCCTGATTTGCCCAGAACCCTCCATGTTCCCAGCTCTCTGGGTCTCCCCACAAGCTGTCCTTCCCCCTCCAAGACCCTGACCCACACTATTTAAGTCCCAGCTGAAATGCCCCTCCATGGAGTGGCTCTCTTTCTGCTCCCCAGCCCCTGTTTCCTTCTGCAGCTGCACCCCCACGGGGTGCATGGCTGTGTTGGGTGTCTCCAGTCTGACCCCAGCATGGTGGGGGGCAGGAACCAGGCTGGTCCCCCCATCACCATGAGGGTGGAGGGAAGAGCCAAGGGGTGGAGGGTGGGTGGGGCATTCCCCAGAGGGGACAGGTGGAGGAGGGGTGCGGCTTCTGGAGCCAGGTGAGGCGGTCTAGGCCTCCGGTGGTGCATCGTATTGGGGAAGCATTTGTTCATTCATTTATGCAGGGAGGAGGCACCTCAGATCCTCAGATCGGGGAGGGAGGAGCAGAGGAGCCTGGGCCTGTGGCAGGAGGCAGGGCAGTCAGCTCAGGAGGAATCAGCAGCACATGGGCCCCAGGGCCACCCGGACCCCAGCTTCCTGCTCTTCCCTTTGCACGGAGCTAGGCCACGTGCACCTGCCTCCCCCCACGTCACAGGAAATGTCTTCATGAAATATTGATCAGCTCGCACAAGCCTTGGGTTGTGGGAGGAAAGGACAGGGAGACTTTTGCATGTAAATGAGATGTGTTCAGTACTTCCTTAACCCTTTCCTGCCCAGGCAGCTCGGACACCTCCTGTGGGTTCCCCGGGAAGTGGGCAGGACGCACAGGTGGACGCGGCGCAGACCGGGGCACATGGGACCCAGGCGTGGCCATGAAGGTGCCTTGCCTCTGCCTCAGCAGGTCACCTGGTTGCTCCTCTGTTAGATCCAGAGACACCGTGTCCGCTCCCACCGCCCGCCCAGGCCCCAGGCCAGCCAATGCTTCTCAGAGCAGCAGCTTCCAGCCAGGCCTCCGCACCACATCATCTGGAAAGGAACTTCCGTCTTGACTTTTAAATGTCATAATCCTATCTTGCGAATCATGCTGGTATCAGAAGAGGGATCTTCAGATCTGGTTCCAGCACCCAGGGCTCTGAGCACTGGGGAAGGGACAGAGTGGAGCAGGCAACCTGCTGGCCTCGGCTTCCATGCTTGTAAAACAGCGAGGTCACTGCACCTGCCCCTTAAAATTGTGGTCAGGATGAAGTGGGGCCAGGTAAGGCTAGCACAGTGCCCAGCAGTGACAACTGGCCAAAAAACAGCATCTTTGCTTATTGAGCATGGATGGAAGGAGGGATGAGTGAGTGAGTGAATGAACAAGTCAGTGAGTGAGTGAGAGTGAGTGGGTGGGTGAACAGATGAATGGATAATGGTCCTACAGATACTCAGCTACCCTACAGGGTCTGACGTCACTCCCTGAGGGCCCTGGCCCTCCCAGAAGCCTGTACCCACCAGAGGCTCTGGCTCTCGGGGTCCTTGCATGTGCAGCCCCCTCTCCAGCCCTGAGCTTCCCCCCTACTCCGGACCTCACTCTGCTTGAACAACTTCTTGCCAATAAATTTGACATGATACACGAAGTGAAAAATTCCTTCAAAGATGTAAACAACTGAAGTTCACTTAAGAAAAAACAGATAGTCTAAATAGACTTATATCTGTTACAGAACTAATTTGTGATTAAAGCCCTTACAACAAGGAAAACCAAATGTCCAAATGGTTTCAATGGTGAAGTCTACTAGTCCAGCATATATAAAACCCCACAGCTCTGACCGCCAGGTCTTCCGTGCACCACACAGGGATGGCAGGCCAGTGTGGCTAGCTTTTAAATCCAGTGCACCGCCCACTTCCCAGGTTCCCGGTGGTTCTGTGTCATGGAGTGGGGGAGCAGCTTTGGGAGGCAGTCTGGCATTAGACTGGGCATCAGAAGGGTCAGAGAGGCAGAAGCTTCCTAAAGACCCAGGGTGGGGGAAGGACCATTACCCATTCCTCTGTTCACCCACCCACTCACTTATTCACTTGCTCACTCACTCACTCACTCATTCATTCACTCACCCCCTCATTATCCCTCCCTCCATCCATGCTCAATCAGGAAGGATGCTGTTTTTTGACCAGTTGTCACTGCTGGGCACTGTGCTAGCCCTACGTAAGCCCATTTCATCCTCTCAAACTTCAATAAAAAGAAACCAAGTAGCCAATTAAAATGGGGACAACTATGCGAACAGACACTTCAGCAGAACCATGGATGGCCAATAAGAGCATGAAATGATGTTGTTCACTGTAGAAGAGATGCAAACCCTAGGCTATCCCATCACACCCACTCGAATGTCTAAAATTAAAAAGACTGGCCCTACCAAGTGTTGGCAAGGAGATGAAGCAACGGGGACCCCCGTGCACTGCTAGTGGGAATGTGAAGATGGTGCAGCCACTTTGGAAGACAGTGTGGCAGTTTATTAAATAGTTGAGTGTCCACCCACCGTGTGACCCAGCCATTCCACTCCCATAGAAATAAAAGCACATGCCTATATAAAGATTCATGCATGAAAGTTTGTAGCAGCTTTATCTGTAATAGCCCCAAACTGGAAACAATCCAAATGTTCATCAACTTGTGATGCATAAGCCAATTGCATATATTCATTCAATTGAATACTCTTCCCTCATAAAAAGGAATGAATTGTTGATACTGGCAACAACATGAATCTTAGAGTAATTTTGCTGAGGGAAAAAATGAGGATATATTCTATGTTCCCATTTATATAAAATCATAGAAGTTGCTAAGTGACCTATAGTGACTGAAAGCATCTCCATGTTTGCCTGGGGTTGGGGTTGAGGGTGGGGAAGTAGGATAGATTACAAGGGGCACAAGAAGTTTGGGGAGTGACAGATATGTGCTTAATTGTAGCTATGGTTTCACAAGTGTCAAATGTATCAAATTTTATACTTCTTTTTTTAAAAATTTTGTGTATTTTTAGATAGAGAGAGTAGAGGAAGGGGCAGAGAGGGAGAATCTCAAGCAGACTCCATGCTGAGCATAGAGCCTGACACAGGGCTTGATCTCACAACCCTGAGATCATCACCTGAGCCAAAGTCAAGAGTCAGATACTTAACAGACTGAGCCCCCCAGGTGCCCTTCAACTTCAACACTTTCAATGAGTAGTTTTATTGCATGTCCATTACCCCTCAATAACTCTGTTTTAAAAAGAAATATTATAATTAAATTGTAAAATATCAAACAAAGAAATAAATGTGAAGAGCAATTTGAAAGAAAGGACAGATTCTTGATAAAGAAACTACCATTGGGGGCGCTCAGTCGGTTTAGCATCCACACTCAGTGGGGAGTCTGCTGGAGATTCTCTCTCCCTCTCCCTCTGCCCCTCCTTACACCCCCTCTCAAAAAAAAAAAAAAAAAAAAGGAAAAAAAGAAACTCCAAATGGATTGAGAGCAAACTTCGCAATTGCAACAATGAAGACCACACGCAGTGGAACAGTACATTCCGCTATTAATACATGGTATGATACTGCATTGTCAACTGAGAATTCTATACCCACATGAACAGCATTCAAGGGCTAGGATGAAATGAGGACTTTCAGACCCAGAAGCCTCCGAGAGGCTGTCCCACTGAAAACCTTCACAGAATGCACCTATAAGGGGTATACTTTGGCTCAAAGAAACCAACCCAGGATGGGATACATGAAGTGGGGTGGGAGAAGAAAGAAATGTAGAGAAATTCAAAGGAGCACCAGCTATATGAAATAACAACATCACTGACAGTTAGTAATGAAGGTGTAAAAAATACTATGAGCAAAAATATTAGAGAAGACACTTATTCAAGATTTGAGGGGGACAAAACCCCTCAGCAGCCTAAGAATACAAGAGACTCTTTACCCTGATAAGGATGAGTAAACCCCATGGAAAACAGGATCTGTAATGAGAAAATTCAGCACCACCCTTTAGACCAGTTCCATATTTACACCTCATGTACTGGGGGAAGCACATGTGGCAAGAGAAAGAAATGTATTTTAGAGTCTAGATAGGGAAAAACTAAACTATCACTATGTGCAGGCCATTTTCAAAGAGAAAATTCAGGATAATCTACAGACAGCTATTAAAATGAGAGAGTTCAATGCGTTGTAGAACAGAAATTCAGCATAAAAGATTACTGGCAAAAATTAGAGAAAGTAATATAACAAGATGCCATTAATAGTTTTTTAGAAAGTACAGCTTCTAGGCACCTGGGTGGCTCAGTTGGTTAAGCGACTGCCTTCAGCTCAGGTCATGATCCTGGAGTCCCAGGATCGAGTCCCGCATCAGGCTCCCTGCTCTGCGGGGAGTCTGCTTCTCCCTCTGACCCTTTCTCCTCTCATGCTCTCTCTCACTCTCTCTTAAATAAATAAACATCTTTAAAAAAAGAAAAAGAAAGTATGGCTTCTAGGGTTATGTGTCATAAGTAATGTGCAAGACCTTTCTAATAGGAATTTTGTTGGTTAAGCTTTGTGGGAAGGCATGAAAGAAGATTGGAATAAATGGAGAGATATACCATATTCATGAATGGGAAGATTCAATAATAACAAATATCCTCTTTAAATTGTTCTAAAGATCAAATGTGTTTCCAATCTATATCCAAAATAGGCTTTTCAAGCTGATTTACAAAATTAAGACACAGAAGCAATGGACCAAAAATAGCCAAGACATACCTGCAGATGAAGGGGAGGGAGAATTACCTAACAGGTAACAAGACATGTTTTATAAAGCTATCGTTCTTACGAGTATGATGTGGTTCAGGCAGGGATGGATGCATAAAATAATTCAACTCAAGCAAGAGGGAGAGCCACACCCATTACATATGTGCACCTGGAATGTAGTCGAGGCAGCAGGTAGGGCAAGCCGGCACCGTGTGCGGGCACCGCGGAGAACAGATGCCTCACGCCATAAAGAAAAAATAAAGTACAGGTGGATGAAAACTTGCACATGAAAATGCCAAGCTGCCATAGATAACACAAGATTTTATAACAATAACACAAAACATAAGGGAAAGTTTGGCATATCAGACACATTAAAATTTAAAATTCTGTTCAGCAAAAGACACCATCAATAAAGCAAGATATACAAGCATCAGTCTGGGAGGATATATTTGCAACCCATATAACCAATAAAGTATCACCACCCAGATACATAAATAATTCCTGAAAATCAATAAGAAAAAGGCAAGCAACCCCATAGGAAAAAATGAGCAAATGATAGGAAACTATAAATACAAGGAGAAAACAATGTGCAATAAATATGTGCAAAAGGCTGCTGAACTTCACAGCCGACACCAGGAAATACAAATTAAAACAACGAGACACATTTTTCACCCATTAGAGAGTAAAAAATTAATAAGTCTGATACCACAGAATGTTGCCATGAATTTGTGGAAATGGGAGCTCCGTCCATGGCTGGCAGCCGTGTAAATTGCCATAGACACTTCGGACAGCAGTTTGTCAATACTTAATGGTAATGATAATGATAGTGGTTAATACTTGCTTAGCACTGACGACGGGCCAGGCACAGTCAGAAGCTCTCTGCTCAGATAAACTCACAGAAAGCTGGAGACGCTCACCCTACGAGCCAGCAATCTTCCCTGCATCAGGGGGCCTCGCACGCCGACCCCTGCAGAGGCAGGCGAGGCTGCTGGTGGGATTGCAGCATGGAAAAGTGGAAACCCTCTGGGATTTCCTTAGAGGGGAGGGGTCAGTCCACCGTGCCTTCTTCCCACCACTGAACATGGAGCTGCAGGTAAAAGGAACACACAGAGTTTGCATCAGTTGACAGAGATAAATTTCAAAAGCTGGATGTGGAATGAGAAAAGGCAAGTTGCAAGTATTTCCACACTATTTTACCGTCAGTGCAAACTTTAAAACACATGAACTATGGTTTGCGGATGTATGCTCGTGATATAAACGTATGCATATGTACATGGGAATGATACACACCGGCCCTGCCTCAGGCCCCTGGGGAGCGGCCCCTCTGTCTGCAGGAGCCCAGCTCCTCTGGGAAGGGAACGTGGGAGCCCAGGGGATGTCTCCTCCACGACGTCCAGGACATTCCACCTTTGAAATCCGCCCAAGTAATTCGTTATAATTCATGAAAGGAGAATAAACATGGGCTCAACGGGATGCACGCCAGAAAGCATCCGTGCAGACCCCACCTCCACTCAGGTAGAAACAGGAAATCTCAGGCTCCCGCTAGAGTCTGCAACAAGATGAAGACGTCAGCGCTCACACTTCCAGGCGTCCTGCAGCCCTACGTCAACGCACCGCGGTTTTTAAGAGCTCCAAAGACAAGAAAGGAAGAGGAAGAGGAAGAGGCAGAATTGTGATTTGCTAACAATATAATCAAGTATGGCAAATCCTGGGGGAAAAGCACTAACAAACTAGTAAGAGAGTTTAGTAGGATAGTCAGAGACAAGGCCAACATCTAAAACCCGTAGTTTTCCGACGCCGGCTGAGAATAACCATTGAGAAGCTGCCCCCCCATGTACAAGCTGAAAACCTGCAAAACATCTTCGGGGAAAATAGCAGAAATGCACACAAAGCCTGTGTGAGGAAAACTGTAAACTTTACTGGCAGACACAGAAGAAAATCTGAGTAAGTGGGGAGAGAGATCCTATCCTTTGATGAGGAACGTGAGCCTGAGAAACGTCAGTGCTGCCTGTCCCCAAGCAGTCCCTGCGTGCAGCGGGCTCCCAGTCAAACCGCGACAACCTGCACTCACCCGAAGAAGAACGCGCTTGGGCAGAACCAGCCCGCGCGTGAGAAACCACGGCGGAGACTGGCCGAGGAGCGTGGCCGTGTTTCTGCGAGCAGGGAGGACGTGGGGGGCCACAGCTCCCATCTGGAGTGGGCTGCCCCGGGGACAAATTACACGCAGATTTCTGAGTCGTAAGCAGATAAACTCTGCGGGTTGAAGACATGGACATAAAGACGCAGACACGGAGATAAGCAATGGTTGATTACACCGGTAATCAGGGGGTGCCAAGGACAGCAACCAAGAGATGCTGGTTTTCCCCCACAGATTGGAAAGGAGGGTCAGGGATGGATATTTTCCAGCACTGACGAAGGTGGAGGAAAATGGGCATCCCTGCGCAGTGGGAGGGGATCCTCCTTGTGTCCTTTTCAGGACAGAACTTGGGAATATCCATGAGAAACATCCCTGGGTCCCCACCCCCCAGGTCTGGTCCTGGGACGAGCGCCACATGCACGGAAGAATCCGGAAGAACCGCAGCCGCTTGAGAATAGAAACAAACAGCTGAAAAGGGAAGCAAACGGAAGTGCTTGTTCTTCACCAGCAGAGAAGAGCTCATGACCCCGGAGCATCAGCCCCAGGACGGAGAACGCCACCGCCATCCAGACAGAAGGCCGGCTGCGCGGGCCGGCGCGAGAGCTCCCCGAGCCGCGGCGCTCGATTCGAGAAGTCCATGAAATACGCATGATTCCGTTTGTGCCACAGCAAAACCATCAGACACCCATGCGCTGTAGTTTGTATGTACACACGTGTGTGCATCGGCGTGCGGGAACCAGCCCAGCGCCTCCACGCCCCGCGGGGCAGGGAGCCCCGCACGGTGCTCTGCTCCCCAGGCACACCGGCGTGCGACTCCGGTGATTTACGGGAATGACTGTGGCAAGAGGAAGAAACTGGAAGAGGCAGCTGGCTGTCCGGGTCTGGGGCTCGGGAGAAAGGCTGTTGGAGCTGCAGGTGGGGACGAGGAAGGGGTGACGCTGCGGCTGGGGGGCCCCCGGGCTTGAGGAGAGGGAGAAGCCGCCAGGCGAACCAGGGAGCAGCGGACAGACAGGCAGGTGGACGCCCAGGTGGGTGGAGAAACCAAGGGGCGGCCAGGGCTTCGCTGAAGGGCTGGTGGACAAGTGAGGGAAGACAGGAGTCCCTGAGACTCAGCAGGCGAGTTCAAGTTCAAGCCTGGCCCTGGAGACAGCAGGTGGAGTTGGAGAGGGGGTGGGGGCAGGCAGGGAGGTGGCAGGAGTAACTTCCGCATTTGGGACGGGCGGGGAGGCTTGGGTTTTGTGCCTCCCTTTGCCTTGGCAAAGCCGAGCACCGTGAGAGCGTGAGAGCAAGAGCCCTGGGGCAGAGAGGAGGGGTGAGGGTGGGGGACGTGGAGGGGAAGGAGGGCATGTCCTCTGTTCCTCCAGGACTTGGTGCTCCATGAGGTGACAAGAGCCCCTCCGTCGAGAAGGGAGGTGGAGGGCAGCTGGGGACGAGAACGGAGCAGGGGTCACATCGGTCCACAGACAGTGGGCTTGTCGCCCTTAGATGGGGTGGGATTGCCGAGCAGCGTTTGGGGCACAGGGTCAGGCAGGCGTGAAGTTAGAGACGCCGGCGTCCTGGCAGGGAGTGCTCTCCCCGGCGCTGGGCAGAGAGCTGGGCTCGTCCGTGCGGGGCCCTCCGGGCAGTTGCGAGGGAGGGTCAGCCACGGAGGGAAGGGTACTTCCAAGCCGGTGAATGAGGGCCCACAGACGGCGGGCTGCGTGGCTGTGAGAGCCTCCAGGGACGGGTGGGAGGAGGAGCATGGGGGTGCGTGGCTGGCGGTCTTGATGGGGTCCGAAGGCACGGGTCTGGCCACTTGGCCAGAGGTGGACGCACAGAGGGCATCCCCGCGGAGAGATGGTGGATCCGTCATTGGTGGCTGCTGAGTGGTGTCCCCCGGCGCGCTCGCCAGCTCGTGGGAAGGGGTGCCACTGAAATCAGGTGTACGTGCGCGACTCGATCCGCCGGAGAAATGCGGGCCCCCCAGCAGGGAAGCATGTGTGCAGGTGGAACCCCAGGACCCCCGTCCCGGAACCCTCACATGCACGTGGGATCCACCAACATGCGGTCGTCTTCCGCCGATGGGATTGGGAACTGTCTGCTCCAGCAGCTCAGGCTGCCCCATCCCGACCAACGTGGGCGGGTCCAGGCCGCGCGGGAGGGCGAGCAGGGCACAGTGTGGCCGTGAGGGGGCTTGGTGGTCTCCCCGTGCGTGCAGGTGAGTGTGGGGCAGCGGCCCATGGCGGACCTCAGCCTGAAGCCACCGGGGAGGGGCAGTGAGGCAGAGCTCCCGCTGGCCACCGAGGCTGGGGACGCGTCGTGGTCTGAAGCACAGAGCCAGACGGGCACCCCAAACTGACTTTTCATGTCTGGTTTTAGAAAGAATGTGGCTTCGGGGTCAAAAGTTACCAGAAAGAAGCCCTGTTTTCCACACTCAGGTGTGTCTGCCACAGTGTTGGGGGGACACCAGGGGTGTCTTGGCTTTGGCGTGGTCACTCAGGGAGCGGATGGAAATGGGGGGTTTCTGAAGAGTGGGGTCGCCCTTGGGGGTGACCAGGCCCCCACCAAGTTCGCGGCCCAGAGCTGGATCGACTCCACGGAAACCGGGCAGGGATCTTTTGTAATTAGAGGCCCAGCCTCGCTCCACACGGGCTCCGTCTAGAGTCACTCTGCTCCCCATTCTTCACCAAGAACAGTAATTAGAATGCAAGGTCATCTCCATATAATGCATTATGACTTTAATATCAGTAAACTCCCCTTAAATATTAGATGCAGTGAGGAAATATTAGTTAAATTATCACAGACTAATATGATCAGTTTCCTCTAGGATAAAATGTGATAAATGGGTTTTAATAAACTAAGGAGAATTATATGCATCATATTCGTGGTTCCTGTCAATTTTATTTAGAGTAAAATGCCGTTGTGATAATTAGTTGGGTTTTACTGTGTTCATTAAAAGCTTTTCTAATGACCGCTTGGAGGAATAAGTAAAATTAATTTCTTTCTTGAACATGGGGAGAATTCATCAAATAAACAAAAAGCGAACTCCGGGGCAGGGTGAGACAGGGTGGGGGCAGTGGGCTCGGGGTTTGGCCGCGGGGACGGCACTTCCCTGTCTGTCCCCGGCCGAGCCTGCCCCGGACCTGCACCACCAGAAAGGGATGAGGCCAGGGCCGAGGCTGTGGCGGGAAGGTCCCTCCTCCAGACAGCACTCCTCGACTGTCCAACCGTGGCACCCTCCCGCCGGGCCTGTGCTCTGGGTCCCAGCTCCTTGGTCCCCAGGGGCTGACGCCGGGCCTCCTTCTTGCCTGTGGCCCCGAGGGATCCAGCTCAGGGACGGGCACTCAGGAGGGCACAGAGGCCAGAAACGGGTCTTGTGGCCACCGTCCGCCCCAGCGTGGAGCATGTGTGGTCTCCAGGCAGGAGCTGTGGCCAGAGGGGCTGCCAGGGGAGCCCGGGGTGGGACGGTGGGCCAAGCAAGGCGCATGCAGCTCAGGTGGAAGAGAAGAAAAGCTGCCCAGGCTTGGAGAGGTTAGGTCGCCGGACTGAGGCCACGCGGGGTGAAGGGAGGACCAGACCCAGAGGCCACCCAGATGGCGCTAAAAGCCATGATCCTTCCCACCCACCTGTGCCAAGGACGGCAGGTGTCAGACTGGGGGCCTGGGCACTTGGGGTGTTAGGACGAGCCCGAGAACCTTGCCGGTGAGCACCCCACCACGGGCACACACACCACATTCACGCACGCATGCACTCGCTCACGCAGCCGCCCATCTCTGCCAGCCGTGCATTTCATGGTCCTCCAGTGCCCAGCCACACCTCGGCCCCCTGGAAGTCTCTCTGGTTCCGCTGGTCCCATGCGACCCACCCAGGACCATTGCATTCGTTTCTCCCACCCTGGCAGAGCCTGAGGGCCTGGCGGGTGGCAGTCTGTCCCGTACAACAGGACACTTTGTATGAGTCTCATTGCGTTTTCCCTGTTCTGGAAGGGGAGGGGGTCCTCCGGCCCTGGAGGGTTACGGGACATCTTTGGTGCAGGCCAGCCTGGGCCGGCCTCAACAGATGCTGCCCTCCTGCTCACTCCAGAAGCCCGCAGTGACCGCAGAGCTGCCGGCCAGCCCCTACTCTCCAAATGCCATCTGCACCTGGTGCCGTGACAGTCAGCCTCTTGGGACGTGGGCAAGGTGTCCCTGCAGGATTTAAGGTTGGACTAACCTGCCCTGGCTCCCCGTCTACAGCCCTCGGGAGTGGGCTAGCGGGGCTCCCTCTGGGGTGGTGGGTAGGATGGCACACAGATGCCCACTTGGCTACTGGCTTTCCAGAGCATTCTCTGGGCAGGGGGGGCCTGCATGGAGGCTTTTCTTGGTTCCTGGCTCGTGAGGCCCGGTCGGCGCCACCCCCACCCAACCCACCCCCACGGGGTGCCCGTGGGCAGCTGCCCTTGCTGCCGCACAGGCCCCCTCAGGGCTGCTCAGAGAGGCCGGGGAGCAAGCCAGCCGCTAACAAAACCACCAGCAGTGCTGGGGGGCCCCGTCTGCCCACCTTCATCCAGAAGCCTCCCTCTCCTCCCTGGGGTCTCTGGGCACTCCCGTCCAGCCTCTCACTTTGCCCTTGCTGGTGGGGGGCAGGTGGAGCATGGGGCCGCATGGAGGTGGTTCACCCCCACTGCGCTGCCCCAGGACGGGGATGGGACGTTCAGCGTCTTTGCGCCCTGCCCGCGGCACCTCCTCCAGTGTCCATGGGGCCCGCATTGCCTCCCTCCCTCGCCCACCGCCCTGGTGCAGGGGCAGCCCCTCCCTGCATCTGCACCCCCTACCCGCCTGCCCGTGGATGCTGGGGCCCTTATGAGGGATTCCGGTCCTTACAAGAGACCCCAGAAAGCGCCCCACCCCTTACCCCACGGGAGGACACAGCAGAAGACCCCACCTATGAACCAGGACTTGGGCACTGGCCTCCTCCACCGAAACCCGCCAGCGCCTGACCTCGGACTCCCGGCCACCCTGTAGCCCGAGCGCTCAGAGATATGAACACACGATCGTTCTCAGAGGCATCTGGGTTCTTCAAAGGAATGTCTTAGCTAACTAGGGGAGGCCGTGATGCAGGAGGCTGGTTGCTGGAGGGCCCAGCCTGCCAGCACGCGGAGGACGCGGCAGTCAGTGAATTCTGCGAAGTCGGGATGCTGGTCACAGCAGCAGCATGCTGCCACAACCATGGCAGGGCCCCCCATTGCCCCAGAGCCTGACCTGGGGATGCATCTGGATTAGGGGGGCTCTGCGCTGGGAGGCAGGGAGGGATTCCCGTGTGAGAAGTGTTTGCCGGAAGTGACTCCAGCACATGGGTAATTTAGCTGGTAATTCATCATCAGGAGCAGCACCTCGCCGAGGGGCAGACACAGTCCATTAGCTGGGGGTGAGCGGTGCGTGCACAGCCAGAACCGGGCCCGGAGACCAGGTAGAGCCCGCAAGAAGGCTCCGTGCGGGCGAGTCAATCAGGGTGCCCTAATTGGAAAGCAGTAATAAAAAGTAATTGAGTTTAATACATAATTTAGATCATTGCCCGTTAAGTTAGTGCCTCCCGCTTAGGTGTGGGAGAAAATTATTTATCTGGTAGACGGGGAGGATTTCATTTGTTTTTATAATGGAATGCTCGCCAATTGACTTTAATAAGAGCAGTTTGTTAAATCAGATTTTGAGCTGGTGCGTAGATTGGAAGTTCACATGTTAATTCTTGATATGATATACTTAGCGTTGCCTCCTCCCTTGAAAGCAGCTGGCTCACCCTCCCATGAGAATCCCCCCACTCTGTTGTCCACGACAACGGAAATTAAATCGGGTCCCACAGGTGTCTTGGCGGAAGGCGATTCGGCTCCTGGTTTCTTCTTTATTTTCTCTTAAAGCAGAGACATTAATGGGGCTCTGCTGCTTCTTCGAAGGGCCTTTTCCCCTTGCACGTGGCCGCTGGCTGCAAACAAATCTTCTGCTAAATACTGAAGAGGAACTTTGTGGTCATTCCTTACGTGGGTCAAGCCGTCTGAGACTCGTTAACACACTTGACCAGCCCTCTTCCTGGGCATTTGGGCCAGTCCCCGACTCCTCCTGGTTCCTCTGACGGCCTCGAGGCAGGAGGCCCGGGTGCACATGGCCTGTACCTTGGGTCCCCCCTGGGCCCCCAGAAGGGCCCGCCCAGCTCAACCCTCCGTGTCCCCATAGGGTGCACGTCCACAGCTGGGTGCTGCCGCAGCCACATCCTGTTTCCCTTGGAAACAGCCTCTGGCGGGGAGGAGTCATGGATTCGGGGTGCAGGCCTCTACTCTGGGAGACAGACAGCCCCACAGAGCCCCCGGAAGGAGCAAGGCCCCCTCAAGAACCATGGGAGCTGGGAGCCGTGGAGTCACGGGGACGTTCCACCCAGTGGAATATCAGAATCAATAAGTTTAGCTGTGAAACCCATGCTTTGCATAAAATTATAAAGATAATGGGTACGATTGATTTTTTAAAACCTGGGCCTCTTAAAACATAAATATCTTACTGCTAATGGTGTCCTCTCTCTCGCCTTCTCCCCTCTGATCTGGTGCAGCACTGAGGGGCCCGGGGACAGGCCCGAGGCCCTGGGCACAGGTGATGGGGGGATGCACACCCTGTCCTTAAGGAGGAACAACAGTTGTGGGGGAGGGTGTTCTTCCACTCTTCCAAAGAACCTGCTGCTGCAGAAGCTTCCAGAATAGTCATCTCTGATGGCTCTAGAAGCCCAGGCAGGCATGACTTTGGCCAAGTCTCCCTGAAACCCAGGCCCCCGACACGACTGGGCCTGGCTCTGGGTACACAGACGGGCCAGGGGCCTGTCCTGGAGGAAGGTCCGGGAAGACAGAGAAGGACGAGCCTCCAGGCTGAGGCAGCAGGGAAGGCCAGCAGGAGTGGCTCTGGTCCAAGCTGACCCCGACCTGAGGCTTCCCCGGGGGTGGGGAGAACCGGAGGAGCCTCATCCCGGCGCCAAGCCAGAGTGCAGGCTGTGGTGGGTGGTGCAGGGGCCTCCCTGGCCTGAGGACGGGCTCCGCTCCTGCCTCCTTGTGCAGACCCAGCCCCAGCCTCCTCAGGCCTCCGCAGCCCCCGGCCGCCCCCTGGCCTCGCTGGACCTGTTGCCCTGCGAGGGCTTCGGATTCAGGAGTGTCTGCATCTCCCAAGTGTGGCCACTGCGTGGTGCACCTTGGCCCCAGCCCAGCTCCCACACTCGTGAGCGTGACCCGATGGGCTGGAGAGAAACCTGTTCTCACTGTGTCTTGTCCGTCTCTGTGTCCTGCGGCACGTCAAGCTCAGGCCCTGGGCCACTGAGGCACCTGAGCGGGTCACTCGGTGGTTTGGAAACCGGGTGGGCAGGCCTCCAGCTGGGGGGCAGTGGGGCCTCTGAGCCCTTCCAGGCAGGGGTGGGAGTCACTAAACCACAGAGATTGAGAATGAGCCTCCTTCCCTGCCCTCCAGCAGCGCTGACCAGCAGAATGCTCCGCCAGAGCGGGGTCGGCCAGAGCGGGGGTCCGTCAGAGTGGGGGTTGGCCAGAGCGGGGTTCCATCAGAGCGGGGTTCC
>NC_058411.1:1145438-1233771 GCF_002201575.2 Neomonachus schauinslandi | reverse complement strand
CAGAGCGGGGGTCGGCCAGAGCGGGGGTCCGTCAGAGCGGGGGTCCGTCAGAGCGGGGGTCGGCCAGAGCGGGGGTCGGCCAGAGCGGGAACGTTGGCCTGCTCTCCCCCATACGGTGGCCGCTAGCCGCGTGGGCCACCAAGCGTGACACGGCATGGCTCCCTGGGTGTGGGCTGTCACTCCTGCTCTTCCGCGCAAGCAGCCACGTGGGCCATGGGCCCCGGAGCACGAACACAAGGTCACAGCCGGGCCTGGCGGGCTGAGCCGAGGGGCTGCCGGCGCTCTGAGCTGCGGGGTCGCAGCCACGGCTCCAGAACAAAGGGAGGAACGTGTTTACAAATTGTCTGTTGAAATTTAAGTTGCCAACATTGGCATCAGGCCTCGCCTGCCAGGCCACCCGGATTGGAGGGTAATTTATGAAGATTGCTTTACCTGGGGCCGCGCTGGGCTATGCCTGCGAGTAATTCACACCAGGCTCATTTCGGATGCAGTCAAAGACCCCCGTATGTCACTATGACAATGTAATCACAGAGCCACATTAAAAAGTCATTATTGTTTAGAATCCAGCTTGGTTTGAAAAACACTTACTATAAAATTCAACAGCCTTTGTAGATTACCGAAAGGTTTACTCAAGAATACTAGATGCCATGATTTAGACGGGGAACTTACCACTTTATTGATTCTGCGGGATTTTGTCAGTTCCTGCATTTATGGGGAATGATTAGTGAGTAATCAGAGTAATAAACTCCTCCATGTCGCTTCATAAATAATGATGAATTGAATTTGCGTCCTCAAATTTCCCAGCAAGTTGCTCCTGCTCCAAGAGTCTCAGATTCAACTTTGGGGTCGTTCTGCGGAGCCGTTTGGAAATGAGTCACCTGCAAGGCAAGGAAAAGTGAGAATTTGTTTCTCGGCTTATGGTGCATTGAGTCGCCCTGGGACACTCCCGGAGAGCTGCAGAATAGTGGGATGCTCAGCTCCGAGCGTGGCCCTAATGCCCCTTGCGGCGGCCTAGGGACCGATTTCCGTCCGGACATGTGCTGTGTCCCCGTTCTGTCTTGGTTTGTCCTGAGAGCGTGCAGCGGATGGGCCTTGAAGCAAGGTGCTCACGTGGGGGTCCAGCTCAGCAAGGGCCTCCTCCGCCCCCACCAGCGGCCAGCGCCCAACCCGGCGGTCCTCACCCCCACCTGGAAGCTACCCTCAGCTGCCGAGTTTGCCTGGATCTGCTGGACTAGCTCTAGAAACCTTTCCTACATCCGTCCCTTCCTAGGAGCTCACAATGCATGGAAGCACGCTGGAGTCTCTGCGCAGGAGTGCAGTGAAGAACGTGGCTTCCTGTGTCCAGTCCTGTCGCCCGTCGGCTTAGACACACCTTTACCCACAGGCACTCGTCCACTTGCGGTGCGTCACACGTGCCCCACGGGGACCCTGTGCCACGCCCGGTCATACCCCGCAGGTGGGCGCGGGCCCACGCAGCCTCCACCCTCTTCTGGCCTCTCCCTGCCGCCCTCCGGGGGGGACCCTGCTGGGCACCTGAGCACAGGAACTGGATTAAACAGAAATTGAGTTGGACTGAGCTGACGATGGATGGAAAAGGGACGGAAGTCGCACCCAAACTGGAAGTGAATTAAAATTGGACCGAGCTATAATCTAGACGCCGGGCGGGTGGTAGAGACAGGCAAGGAGGGCAGGGGAGAGACAGGCGCCCCGGCCCTTGCCCTCAGGGGTGCTGGGGTCAGCGCTGTGAATAGGAGCTGAACAGTCCACGCGTGCTGGTGGGTTGTCCTTCATAAGCACTGAGGCGGTGCTCGCGGATGTTTCTGGAGACGCCGCAGCCTGGACCTTGGCGGCCACACCGCACACATTCCAAGCCCCTGGGATGCCGTGTAATCGGCGCTGTGGAACTGAGCGGGGTGCACCCTTGCGTTGTAGGAGCCGTCCGCCCTGAGCCAGTCCCCTCACGCCTGGGTGTCCCGGGGACAAGGCCTCCAGCATGCAGGGACGGGAAGCCAGCCTGAGAGGAGCTGACGGTCTGGAAGCACACACTCGGTGTGGAGGCGCACCAGCGTCCCGAGACAGGGTCACACCAGTCCCCAGACCGCCAACTGCACTGCTGGCTCCGTGGGCCCCGAAGCCGCCTGCCAGGACCCGGCAGGAAGGGAACCCGGCGCAGCCCGGCCAGCGCCTGGCAGGCGTCCGCGCCAGGTCCCGGGTCTCTGGGCCCAGTGCTGTGATGGGCCGTGGGACCTCTGGGCACAGCCCTGAGCTCAAACCACTGAGATCCACGGGCAGCCAGCCGGCGACACAGGCAGGTGAGGACATGCGGGAGAGCCAACACCAGCCGGCAACCCCCACTCACCAGCGGCGAAAAGATCCCCTCACGTGGTGCAGCCTCCCTGTCTTGGTTGGTGCCGTAGGGCTTCACCTCCCACTTCCTCGGGGGAAGCGCGGGGACCCCAGCTCTCTCGCACAGCTGAGGTCTTGCGGCCTGCCCGTCCCGCCCAGTCTTCCCTCCGCTCGGAGGCACAGTTATGTGCGGCAACCAGCTCGCCCCCCGGGCTGGCCCGGGACCCTCTCTGCATGGAATCAGCATCGCTGGTGCCGGAAGCCCTCCCCACGCCCTCCCTGGATTCGGGAACTTCTCCTCACTGGGCTTTTCCAGGACGCGGATGCTCCCAGGGAGCCCATCTGCTCAGACGTGGCTTGAGGATCCGAGACCATTGCTGTGTCTGGGTGAACACCCCCACCCCCAGCACATGCGAGGGGACGCTGGCCTGGCCGTGCTCTGACCCCGGGGTGCTGGACACCACCACCATCCCATCTAGAATCACGCGGCACACTGCCCTTTTTGTTGTGATAAGTGTTCACACCCACTGGAAAGTGCAAACGCGTGCAGTGAAGATTCATCTGTGGTCACTATTCTGCCACATTTCCTGTACCCCTTCTTCTACCTGCCACGTTCTACCTGGCTGGAACATGGGCAGAGGCCACTGCGCATGGTGACGGGGACTCGGAGGTGGGACTGAGCTGGGCCTCTGCAGATGGAAATTGTTGGGCATCGAGTCACACGAGCCCTTCGTGTGGATGGCTGGCCTCAGATTCGGCAGAGGAAGGGGCAGGACAGCCTGAGTGTGAGGACTCAACCCACCCTTGCTGGCTTTGAGGATGGAGCAAGGCCGCTGTGGGCTGAGGGCTGTGGGAAGCTTCTAGAAGCTGAGAGCTACCTTCACTTGGCTGCCAGCTGGGATGTGGGGGCATCTGTCCAGAAACGCCTGGAGTTGAATTCTGCCCACACCTGCACGAGCCTGGAGCTTGACTGTCTCCCAGACCTTCCAGAAAGGACCGCAGTGGGCCGACACTTTCCTGCCCCCAGCAGCAGTCTGCTACTCCGTTCATTGCCCTTCCTCCTCGCCCTCCCTTGCTTCCCTCGTCCCGGAGGGGAGGCCACTGTGGCCAGCAGACCCCCTCCTCCTCCTGCGCCCCTCCACCCCAGCCCCTGCCTGCACACCACGCCCCACGCTCGCTGGGTCCAACCCAACGCGCAGACTGGCTGTCCGCTAGAGCCAAGATCTCTGGTCTTCATCCTGGCTGGGGGGACACAGCCTCCCGACCCACGCCCTGGCTGCCACGCCGTCCTGGGACCCCAGTCCCCCTTCTCTCCCCCACACACCTCGCGCTTCCGCACCCAGCCATCGTGTTCATGCCCCCTGAACGCGGGCTGTGCTGGTCCCCGGGAACACCTCGCCGACCAGCCCCGGCGCGGTCCTCCTCCACAGCCCACAGCACACCCTCCCAAGTGTCTCTTCCTGACTTACTCTCTGCGTGTGGGTTGCCCCCAACGCTCGGAAGAGGGGGGGAGCCTCACGGAGTACCCGGGGCTGGCTCTCGCAGGTGTTCAATTATTATTTGTTGACTGAATAAGTGTCCTTGAGGTTGTATTCAGCCGTCCCGTCCGCGCACGTCTCTGATGGCTTCTTCCTCTTTCATCTCCCCTGAGCACGTGGCTCACTGTCTGCCCTGGTTCTGCTTTCTTAGGGCCTTTTGTTGTCTCCTGTTTCTCCATAGCTTTTTTTTTTTCCTTCAGGACCCACATTCTTTGTCCCCTGCGTGTTCTTGATGGAGTGGCTGGAACATTCAGAACCAATGGCATGGGACGATGCGTGCCCATACCCGGACCTAGCAGGTGTTAGCATTCGGCCCCACTCCCCTCGTCTTCTCTCCTCCGTATGGTTTCAGCAAAGGTTTGTTCTTCATGACATCACACAAACAGCATCACGTTCTGTAGTTCCGTGCCACAACGCCCCTGCTGGCCCAGGTCCTTGCGCGGTTGCTGGGGCCTGTCTTAGCCACTTTGTGAACAGGCTGATGTCATGGAGTCTGTCCCCACCTGGGACCGGCCACTGCTTCCATTCCTTGCGCAAAATGCAGCAGTGTCTCCAGAGTCCAGGAGAGATGGGGTCACAGGATGGAGGGGCCTGCCGGGCTCCAGCTTCACCAGCAGACGAATTGCTTTTCAAAGGGTGGAGCCCGCATACCTCCCTCAGATTGTCTGAGAGCTTACCTGCCCATTGCCCGCATGACTGCTGTTGGGTACTTAGCCTTTGTTCATGTGATGATCTTAAATTCTTGCTTACATTTGCATGTCCCGGATTACTAGGGAGAGGGTGACTTTTCATGGGTATGGGATATTCAGTTTCCACTTCTGTTCATTGCATGTTCCTATTTTTGGTTGGTTCTTCTTTTGTATTGTCTTATTGATTAGTATAAGCTCTTTATATATGCAGCATAATGACCATTTGTCTGTTATGTGTATAGAAGATATTTCTTCTTGATCTGGGGCTTGTTGTTTAACTTTTAACTTTGTTTGTGGTGTCTTCTGTTGTATGTGCGTCCACGTACAACAGAGATAGCCAAATGTATCCAACTTCAATTATGATTGTGTGTCTCACTTAAGAATTTTTCTTAAAGCCATAAAGCCATTTCTTCTAAATGCTTCAAAGTTCTGCGTTTCCCATGGAGGACTTCCACACATCCACCCTGGCTCCAGACGGAGTCTTGATATTTGGCTTCCTGCTTCCTGCTTCCTGCTCCGCCTTCAAACTTGACTATTCCTGGTCCTTCAGTATCTACGTGAAGCAGTAATCTACCTGATCAGGGGCCCCAAGGAACACTGTTAGGATTGTAAATGAAACTGTGTTTAGTTTATAGGTTTTTTTACAGGGAAAAATAAACATTTAAAATTGAGTCTTCCTATTCATGGTCTTTCTCTCCAATAGTTAAACTTTCATCTATATCCCCCCATAAAATTTTAGTATTTTCTCATTTGAGATGCTACACATCTGTATTTACTGTTAAGTAGAGTTCTGTTGCTGTTGTGAGCAGTATGTTTTTTTCTATTGCATTTTCCAATTAGTGCTAGAGATCGGGTAGTGGTGCTGTAGGTTTTTATAACCCTTATATCAAACCTTATTAGTTCTAATTGTAAAGTTTCTTGGGAAATGTATCTATGTAGAGAGTTACGTGGCCTCCACAAATGAGTCTGTGTCTCTTTCCAGTTCTCACCTGTCTCTTTCCTCCTTGTCTTGTGACACTGGCCAGACCGTCAGGCCATGAGAGTGGTCACGCCCTTGGTGCCCAACTTCAGTGGGAAGCCAGGGGTCTGAGGTAGCTTGCAGGAGCTGTCCTTTGTAAATTAAGGTAGCCCTTGTATCTCTGAGTTCCCACCAGGGAGGGAGGTGGAGTCCAATTCAGTCTACATCCCCTGAGATGACCATCAGCTTCTCTCCTGAGACCTGCCCACGAGGTGAATTGCACGTGGGATTTCCCAGCAGGATTTTATATGTTTATGTTCCTGGACCAAAACCTATGTGGTCATAGTGATGCCCTCATTCCTCACTCTTGATGTGTGACCAGTTGCGATGGCCATGCACCCGCCCTCTGCTGCCCACTGGCCAGCACCCCCAAATCCCTGGGGCTCTGGTTGCCCTGCCTTGCCCTCTGCCCAGACAGCTCACCAGACAAACTCTAGGAGGAGAGTGGACCCATTATCCAAGTATTTATTGCCAAAGATTCTCCTGTATTGAGATCAAACTAGTAACTGATCCAAGGAGGAGGTTGACTTATTTCTGCTCAGAGCAAGAGGTTGGTGGAGATCCGTCTGTTCTCCCAAGTAAGCAGCCTGTTACTGATGGGGCTCAGAGTCCAGGGATCCCAGGGTCCTTCTGGGTCCTCAGCCCAGGCACCTCAGGGCTCACATCCTCTGAGCTGCTGTCTTTTCTCTAGGATGATGTGTCTCCAGCACACTGCGCCCCCCTCCCCGGCTGCCCCTAAAAGGGTTCAGGTTTCCCAGACAACAGTCCACAATGAGCAGAGCTTAGCAATGGGGTGGGGCTGTGACCAGGCTCCTGGAGCTTCCCACATTCTTTTTTCTCTGCTCGATGCCACCCCCCAAAGGAAGAGGTGCAGTCCAGGGTCGAGGATGTGAGTTGAATTCACACATTACTTTGGGGTGTCCGGGTGTGCAAGTGGATAGGTGGGCAGGTGCACTCAGGGGTTGCAGTTCATTAAAGAGATTTGGAAGTCGTCAGCATGAAGATGGCAATGAGGCCACAGAAGGATGTCTGACACACGTACTGATCATGGGTTAAGGGTGAGTTGATAAAGGAAGAGAGGAAGGAGACAGTAAATGAATCAGTTATTTTAAAAAAAAAAAAACACGCTATTGTGATTAATGGTTATTCCCTGAGCCTCTGCCCGTCTCTTTTTGACACTGAGGACCTTCTTTGAAGGTGTTTGGACCGTGTCCCAGGAGGTGGCTCCCAACATCCCTGCATTTCTCATTATTCTGCTCCAATGGTCCCTGACAGGTCACTGCTATGGGGACAGAAAAGCTATCCCTTCATGGCACTTTGTTGCAGAATTTGTGACTCACAGAACATCAACTGAATGATGTTCAGAACATGTCGTCCTTGATGGAATCAGAGACGCACATTCCTTTGCGAAGTCCGAAACAGGTGGCTTTGACTTCAGCCCTTGTGGCCGCAACCTCATCTTTTGATCTCAAGTCAAGGGCATAGACTTGGGGCGTCTGAGAGAGGTGTGATGTCACTTCCCAGGTTAGACGGTGGGCGGGGGGTTCTGGAAGCATGGTATTGTCCCCTCCACTCTGTCTGCCCCCTCCCCTGAAGTGGATGCTGGCTCCGGGTGCCCTGGGGGCAATAGGAAGAGACTCACTGACAACTTAGGAGACCCTCGAGAGGCCCGATGCCTGTCATTTTGTTCCTGGAGTTCAAAAGAATAATTTCAGTGGATAGATTGAAGGACATTATGATCACTGTTTAGACCCAAATCAATGGCCTGGAAGATGAAGTATAAAAAATATGAGCAAAGAGCAAAAATATGAGATGGAAATCATGACAAAACAGATAAAGGGCTTGGAAGATAAATTTAAGAGCTCAAACATGGGAAAAATTAGAGATGTTTTATAAAACAACTCTTGACTAAAATTTGCCTGATGTTTTTCTAATGATTGACTATGGGTTCTGGGTAAAGAGCCACTTTCATTACATTAGAAGAAGGGCACAGGCGAACCTCATGACTGATCACTGTTACGTTGACCGTGAGGACCTGGCCGAGGCCACGCTCGTTGGACCTCTCCACTGCTCCACTCTAACCTTTACTTTTCTTCCCATTTTTCAAACTTTGCTCCTCGGAGGGAAGCCACCATGAGCAGCCCACACTGTAGGGAGAAGGGAGGATGGAGTATTTATGTAATGACTTGGAATTCTTCTCCATGGGACATTTGGTTCTTCTCCCCATTTATGTATTTATTCAGTCACTGACTTAGATCAGTATGGACTCACAGGTATTCATTTTATGCTTTGGGCTATAATCTTGTACTACTTTATTTTAATGCTCAAATTATTCTGGCTTGGGCCATCAGAAGCTCTTTAAGGTTGGCTCCTGTCCCTTTGACAAAATTCCATCACAGTGGGGTTTTTCACTACTTCTTTACTTTCTGGCACTACAAATGTCCCAGATGCCTCTTGCGTAATTACTGACACCACCCTGGAATCAGCTGTTCCTCCAAGATCTCGGGTTCCTTTTACTGGAGAATAGTATTAAAAGCCAAGATCTAGGTATTAGGTGTGCTTAGGGTGACTGGGACCTCACTGGAAATCCTGGAGGTGAAAAGTACATTAAGTAAAATGAAAAATTCACTAGAGGGGCTTAACAGTATATTTCAGCTGGCAGAAGAATCCACAAACTTAATGCTAGATCAATAGAGATTACACGATTTGAAGAATAGGAAGGAAAAAACAAAGAGAAATGAACAGAGCCTCAGTGAAATGTGGAATACCATTAAGCACACCAACATACATGTAATGAGAGTTGCATGGGAATAGAAAAAATACTTGAAAAAGTAATGGCTGGAAATTTTCCAAATCTGATGAAAAATATTAACTTCCTATCCAAGAAACTCAGTATTCCAAGGAGGATAAACACAAAGACACACACCAAAACACATGCTAATTGAAACATCAAAGACAAAGACAAAATCTTGAAAACAGCAGGAGAAAAACAACTCATCACATACAAAAGAACTCCAATAGAATTAACAGCTGACTTAGAAACATTGGAGACCAGATGGCAAAGAGATGAAATATTCAAAGTGTTGAAAGGAAAAATCTGCCGACTAAAAGTCTCATATCCAGGAATAGTATCTTTAAAATATGAGGGTGAATAAAAGTATTCCTAAATAAAAAGACAATTAGTTGCTAACAAATCTACCTTACAAGAAATACTAAAAGAAGTTCTTCAGACTGAAAGAAAGTAGCACAAGATGGTAATTCAAATCCACACAAATAAAAGTGTCAGTAGAGGTAATTATGTAGGTAATTACAAAAGACTATGATTGCATATTTCTTCTTCCTTCTCTTGACTTACTTAAAAAGCAATTTCATAAAACAATGTGTTGTATTTGAGGGCCTATATCATACACATGTAATATATTTGAGAATAACAGCACAAAAGTGGTGGGGAAAAGGTCTATTGGAGGAAGAGAATGACATGAGATATGAATTCAAGTCCACAGGAAGAAATAAAGATGATAAAAAAGGGTAAAGGAGGTTAAAATAACAAGCTCCACAAATATATGCTTGCCTTCCATTCTTCCCTCACCTTCTTTAAAAGGCATGATTATATAAAGTGATTTAACAATGTACTGTTGGGTTTGTAACATATGTAGATGCAAGATGTATAATGATAGAATAAAAAGACGGAGTGAATGGAGCAATCTAAGAGCAAAGTTTCTATATTTTGTTGGAACTAAGTCAATATAAATCTGAGTTAGATTCTGATACTTTAAGAGATATGTATGGTAAGTCCTAGGGAAACCACTAAAAATAACTTAAACATGTAATTTCATTGTTACATAAATTGTTAGAGAAATTCATGATTGTTCATGTTGCATTAAAAAAACATCTACCTTAAACAAAGTGAAGCAGTAACAGAAGGACAGAGGAATGAAAATGACATGAAACATAGAAAACAAAAAGCAAAATGGCAGGTGTAAATCTAGTTATATCAACAATAATTCTAAATGTGAATGGATCAAACAATCTAATCAAAAGGCAGAGATTGATTGTCTGAAAAATAAACCAAAATACAACTATGTGGTGTCTACAACAGACATATTTTAGACTCAGACATACAAATAGTTTGAAAGAAAGGATGAAAATGGATAAAAGTGCCAGAGAGACTGCACTATGATCAGATAAAATCAACTTAAAAACACACACACAAAATTACTACACATAAAGAGAACCATTTCACAGCAATAAAAGGGCCAATTCATTAGAGAACTATAAGCAAGCATGTTTCCTTTTAAACATATATGCAGGAGGAGGAGTTAAGATGGCAGAGGAGTAGGGGACCCTAATTTCATCTGGTCCCTGGAATTCAGCTAGATAGTTATCAAATCATTCTGAACACTTGCAAAATAAATCAGAGATCTGAGAAAAGAATTGCTGCAATTCTACAAATAGAAAAATAACCACTTTTTGGAAGGTAGGAGGTGCAGAGATGTGAATCTGTGGCGAGATATCTGAAGATAGGACGAAGGGGCAGGAGCCCACTTAAGGAGGCTTCTGCACAGTATTATAAGCAGCAGAGCCCAAAATCGGAATTTTTAGAAGTTTGCTACAGTGGGGGACATCCCCACTGCTCAGATGGTGAAGTGGGGTGAATTCCCAGGTGGGACAGTGTGGTCTCAGGATCCCCAGGGTCACAGGAAGAACAGGGGAGCCTGAGTGCAGAAGAGTTCCCAGGCATTGGAACAGGGAAGCGGGTTGCAAACAGTGAGCCCAGGTGCCAGCTTTCTGGTCAATGTTGCCATAAACTGCGAACCCTGACACGGTGGGATGACCGTTCTCAGAGCAGGGGCCCAGCAAGAGGCAGAGCTGTGGTGAGACCCCCCACCCTCCCTCAGGAGGAGTGGTGTGGCAAGGGTACAAGCTGCAGGAATCCATAAAGTTTGGAGACTCCAAACGGGGGTTGCATGTCTGAGATAAAAATGCTCAGTCACAGACTGGGTGAGCACAGAGTGTGGACGGAGACCAGAGGGACAGGTGTAATTGACTGCTTTTCTCTGGAGGTGCACTGAAGAGTGGGGGGTACAAACGTTCAGCTCCAGGACTAGAGATGGGGTATGACAATTTTCATCCCTGAAATTGATGCTGAAAGCCTTCAGGCAGCAAAACAGCCACAGAGAGCAATCCAGAGTGCTTACACTAAGCCCAGCACCCTGGCAAGGGGGTGCAATTCCACCCAGGCAAGGACACTTGAGAATCAGTGTAATGGGCCCCACTCCCAGGAGACCATCAGGAACATCCAGTTAATACCAAGTTACCAATCCTAGAGAACTGCAAAACTTCAGCTCTTGGGAAAAACAGTATATAGTATTTGCAGGTTATTTTTATTATTCTTTAGTCTTTCAGTTTTAGGTTTTTCACAGTTATTTTCTGATTTTTTTCAATTCTTTTTTTTATTTTTTAATTTTATATGTACATTATATATATATTGTTTTTTGTTTCCTTTCATTGTATTTTATTGTACTTTTATATATATACTTTAAGTTTTTCTTTCTTTTCTATTTTGAGATCTAGTTCACTATCAAACAAACAAAAATACACCCAGGATCTAATTTATTGTTTTGTTCTGGTTTACTTCTTGTTTGATTCCATCTTATTTTGCTTTGTTTCCTTTTTTTTTTTTTCTGGTTAGTTTTGTTTGTATTTTTCTGGTGTTGTTATTTTTTCTCTCTCTCTCTTTCTTCTATTCTTTTCTGGACATAAGGCTGAGATGGAGAAACTCACCCCAAAATAAAGAACAAGAGGAAGTATTTAATCAATATGGATATAAGTAAGATGTCAGAACTAGAATTCAAAACAATGATTATAAAGACACTAGCTGGGCTTGAAAAAACATAGAAGACACTAGAGAATCCCTTACTGTAGAAATAAAAGAACTAAAATCTAATCAGGCAAAAATTAAAAATGCTTTAACTGAGATGCAGGCAAAAATGGAGGTTCTAACAGCTAAAATAAATGAGGCAGAAGAGAAGTCAGTGATATAGAAGACAAAATGATGGAAAACAGGGAAGTTGAGAAAAAGAGGGAAAAAAAAGAGAAAAAATCCGGATCCAACTACTGGATCACAGAGGGAGAATTGAAGAAATCAGCAATACCATGAAGTGAAATAATATTTGAATAATAGGCATCCCAGAAAATGAAGGGGGTGGGCAGAAGTTTGATTTGAACAAATTATAGTTGAGAACTTCCCTAATCTGGGGAAGGAAATAGGCATCCAACTCCAGAAGGCACAAGAGAACTCCCATCTAAGTCAATAAAAATAGGTCAACACCTCCACACATAATAGTGAAGCTTGCAAATTTCAGAGATAAAGAGAAAATCCTGAAAACAGCTTGGGACAAGAGGTCTTTAACCTACAAGGGTAGACACATTAGATAGGCAGCAGACATGTCCACAGAGGCCTGGCAGACCATAAAGGACTGGCATGAAATATTCAGGGTGCTAAATGGGAAAAATATGTAGCCAGGAATACTTTCTCCAGCAAGGCTGTCATTCAGAATAGAAAGAGAGATAAAGAGTTTCCAGGACAAACAAAAATTAGATGAATTCATGAACACTAAACCAGCGCTGCAAGAAATATTAAAGGGGATCCTTTGAGTGAAGAGAGAGCCCAAAAGTAACAAAGATCAGAAAAGAACAGATACAATTTACAGAAACAATGACTTTACAGGTAATACAATGGCACTCAATTCATATCTTTCAATAATTACTCTGAATGAAAATGGACTAAATGCTCCAATCAAAAGACACAGGGTATCAGACTGGATTAAAAAAAACAAACAAACAAGACCCATTGATATGCTGCCTACAAGAAACTCATTTTAGACCCAAACACACCTACAGTTTGAAAGTGAGGAGGTGGAGAACCATTTATCATGCTCATGTAGATCAAAAGAAAACTGGAGTAGCAATCCTTATATCAGACAAACTAGATTTTAAACCAAAGACTGTAATAAGAGATGAAGTAGGACACTATAACATAATAAAAGAGTCTATCCAACGAGAAGATCTAACAATTGTAAATATTTATGCCCCTAAACAGGGAGCAACCAACTATATAAACCAATTAATAAAATTAAAGGAACAGATTGGTAATGATACAATAATAGTAGGGGACAATAACACCCCATTCACAGCAATGGACAGATCATCTAAGCAGAAGATCAACAAGAAAACAAGGGTTTTGAATATCACAGTGGACCAGATGGACTTCACAGGTATATTCAGAGCATTTCATCCTAAAGCAACAGAATACACATTCTTCTCAAGTGCACATGGAATATTCTCCAGAATAGATCACATTCTGGGTCACAAATCAAAAAGATTGAGATTATACCCTGCATAACTTCAGACCACAATGTTTTAAAACTTGAACTCAATTACAATTTGGAAGGAACACAAATACATGGAGGTTAAAGAGCATCTTACTAAAGAATGAATGGGTCATCCAGGAAATTAAAGAAAAAAAAATTTTAAATACATGGACACAAATTAAAATGAAAACACGACAGTTCAGAACCTTTGGGATGCAACAAAGGCCTAAGAGGGAACTATATAGCAATACAGGCCTTTCTCAAGAAACAAGAAAAGTCTCAAATACACAAGCTAACCTTACACCTAAAGGAACTGGAGAAAAACAGCAAATAAAGTCTAAATCCAGCAGGAGAAGAGAAGTAATAAAGATTAGAGCAGAAATCAATGATATAGGGAAAAAAACAACAACAACAGTAGAACAGATCAATGAAACTAGGAGCTGATTCCTTGAAAGAATTAATAAGATTGACAAACCCCTAGCCAGACATACCAAAAAGAAAAGAGAAAGGACCCAAATAAATAAAATCATGAATGAAAGAGGAGAAATCACAACCAACAATGAAATACAAACAATTATAAGAGAATATTATTAGCAATTATATGCCAACAAATTAGGCAATCTGGGAAAAATGGATGCATTCCTAGAAACATTTAAACTACTAAAACTGAAACAGGAAGAAATAGAAAACCTGAACAGACCCATAACCAGCAAAGAAATTGAAGCAGTAATCAAAAATCTCCCAACAAACCAGAGTCCAGGGCCAGATGGCCTCCCAGCAGAATTCTACCAAACATTTAAAGAAGAATTAATACCTATTTTTCTGAGGCTGTTTCAAAAAACAGAAATGAAGGAAAAGTTCCAAACTCGTTCTATGAGGCCAGCATTATCTTGATCCCAAAACCAGACAAAGACCCCACCAAAAAGGATAATTACAGCCCAATATCCCTGATGAACATGGATGCAAAAATTCTCACCAAGATACTAGCTACTAGGATCCAACAGTACATTAAAAGGATTATTTACCACAACCAAGTGGGATTTATTCCTGGCTGCAAGGGTGGTTCAACATCTGCAAATCAATCAATGTGATACACCCCATTAAAAAAAGAAAGAACAAGAACCATATGATCCTCTCAATAGATGCAGAAAAAGCATTTGACAAAATACAACATTCTTTCTTGATAAAAAACTCTCTGCAGTGTAGGGATAGAAGGAACATACCTCAAAATCATAAAAGCCAAATACAAAAAGCCCACAGCAAACATCATCCTCAAAGGGGAAAAACTGAGAGCTTTTCCCCTAAGGTCAGGAACATGACAGGGATGTCCACTCTCACCACTGTTATTCAACATACTGCTGGAAGTCCTAGCCTCAGCAATCAGACAACAAAAAGAAATAAAAGGCATCCAAATTGGAAAAGAAGAAGTCAAACTTTCACTCGTCACAGATGACATGATATTCTATGTAAAAAACCACAAAAAACTCCACCCAAAAATTGCTAGAACTGATACAGGAATTCAGCAAAGTCACAGGATATAAAATCAATGCACAGAAGTCAGATGCATTTTATATACTAACAGTGAAGCAGAAGAAAGAGAAATCAAGAAATCAATCCCACTTACAATTGCATCAAAACCATATGATACCTAGGAATAAACTCAACCAAAGAGGTAAAGGATCTATACTCTGAAAACTATAGAACACTTATGACATAAAAGAAATTGAGGAAGACACAAAGAAATGGAAAAACATTCCATGCTCATGGATTGGAAGAACAAATATTGTTAAAATGTCTATGCTACCCAAAGCAATCTATACATTAAATGCAATCCCTATCAAACTACCATCAACATTTTTCACAGAGCTGGAACAAACAATCCTAAAATTTGTATGAAACCAGAAAAGACCCTGAATAGCTAAAGGAATGTTGAAAAAAAAAACAAAGCTCAAAGCATCACAATTCTGGACTTCAAGCTATATTACAAAGCTGTAATCATCAAGACAGTATGGTACTGGCACAAAAACAGACACATAGATCAGTGGAAGAGAATAGAGAACCCAGAAATGGACCCTTACCTCTAGGGTCAACTAATCGTCAACAAAGCAAGAAAGAATACCCAATGGAAAAAAGACAGTCTCTTCAACAAATGGTGTTGGGAAACTTGGACAGCCACATGCAGAAGAATGAAACTGGACCATTTCCTTACACCACACACAAAAATAAACTCAAAATGAATGAAAGACCTCAATGTGAGACAGGAATCCATCAAAATCCTAGAGTAGAACACGGGCAGCAACCTCTGTGACCTTGGCCATAGCAACTTCTTCCTCGACACGTCTTCAAAGACAAGAGAAACAAAAGCAATAATGAACTATTGGGACTTCATCAAGATAAAAAGGTTTTGGACAGTAAAGGAAACTAAAAGGCAATTTACAGAATGGGAAAAGATATTTGCAGATGTCTTATCAGGGCTAGTATCCAAAATCTATAAAGAATTTATCAAATTCAACACCCAAAAAACAAATAATCTGGTCAAGAAATGGGCAGAAGACATGAACAGACATTTTCCCAAAGAAGACATCCAAATGGCCAAGAGACACATGAAAAAATGCTCAATATCACCGAGCATCAGGGAAATACAAATCAAAACCACGAGATGCCACCTCACACCAGTCAGAATGGATAAAATTAACAACTCAGGAAACAACAGATGTTGACGAGGATGCAGAGAAAGGGGAACCCTCATGCACTGTTGGTGGGAATGCAAGCTGGTACAGCCACTCTGGAATACAGTATGGAGGTTCCTCAAAAAGTTGAAAATAGAGCTATCCTCTGACCCAGCAATTGCTCTACTAGTTATTTATCCAAATGATACAAATATAGTGATTCAAAGGGGCATGTGCACCCCAATGTTTATAGCAGCAATGTCCACAATAGCCAAAATATGGAAAGAGCTCAGATGTTCTTTGACATATGAATGGATAAAGAAAATGTGGTGTATATATACAATGGAATATTACTCAGCCATCAGAAAGAATGAAATCTTGGGGTGCCTGGGTGGCTCAGTCAGTTGAGCATCTACCTTTGGCTCAAGTCATGATCCTGAGGTCCTGGGATCAAGCCCCATGTCAAGCAGAGAGCCTGCTTCTCTCTCCTCCTCTGCCACTCTCCTGTCTGTGCTCTCTCTCTCTCAAGTAAATTTTTTAAAAATCTTAAAAAAAAAAAGAATGAAATCTTGCCATTTGCAATGACGTGGATGGAACTAGAGGGTATTATGCTAAGAGAAATAAGTCAGTCATAGATAAATACCATATGATTTCACTCATATGTGGAATTTAAGAAACAAAACAGATGCACAGAGGGGAAAGGAAAGACAAATAAAATAAGATGAAAATTGAGAGGGAAGCAAACCATAAGAGACACTGAACTCTAGGAAACAAACTGAGGGTTGTTGGAGGGGAGGTGGGTGGGAAGATGGGGAAACTGGGTGACAGGCGTTAAGGAAGGCACATGATGTAATGAGCACTGGGTGTTATTTGCAACTAATAAATTTCTAAATTCTACCTCTGAAACTAATAATAAGCTACATGTTAGTTAAATTGAATTTAAATAAAACAATTTTTAAAAAGTATATGTAAGTAGCAACAGACTCCAAAAATACATAAAGTGAAACTGACAGAATTGAAGGGAGAAATAGCCAATGCAACAATAATAGTTGGAGACATCAATACCCACTTTCAATAATTAAAAGAACAAGCAGGCAGAATATCAATAAGGAGTTGAGGACTTGAACAATATTATAAACTAACCAGACCTAACAGACATTTGTAGAGTAC
This sequence comes from Neomonachus schauinslandi, assembly GCF_002201575.2. NCBI lineage: Eukaryota > Metazoa > Chordata > Mammalia > Carnivora > Phocidae > Neomonachus > Neomonachus schauinslandi. The sequence goes on along the minus strand of NC_058411.1, from coordinate 1,216,968 downwards.
CCAACACAATAATAGTAGAATACATCTCCTCAAGTACACATACAACAGTCTTTGGGATAGACCTTATGTTAGACTATAAAACAAATATAAATAAATTTAAAAGGATTTAAATGATACAAGGTATATTCTCCAACCACAGTGAAGTTAAAATAGAAATCAATAATTAAAAGAAATTCATAAATATGTGGAAATTAACCAGTACACTCTTAAATACCCAGTGGGTCAAAGAAGAAACTTCAAGGGAAATTAAAAAATATGATTAGATGAATAAAAATGAAAAGATAATATATCAAAACTTATGAGATGCAACTAAAATAAGTAAAGATGTTCAGAGGGGAATTTACAGCTGTAAACACCTATATTAAAAAATAAAATCTCAATTCAATAACCTACTCCTCTACCTTAAGAAACTAGAAAAAGAATTAACTAAACCCAAAGCAAGCAGAAGAAAAGAAATAAAGACTAGAGCAGAAACAAATGAAATAGAGAATACAAAACAATAGAGGAAGTCAACAAAACCAAAAGTTTTGTTCTACTGAACACAAGTTTCGTTCTTTGAAAAGACAAAAGTGACAAATCTTTAGCTATAACTGACCAAGAAAAAAGAAAGAAGACTCGAACTATTAAAATCAGGAGTGAAAAAGGGATTATCGCTACTGGTCTTGCAGAAATAAAAGGGATTATAAGGAAATACTATAAACACTGTATGCCAACAAATTAGATAACTCAGATGAAATAGGAAAAAACCTAGAAAGAGAACAACTTCCAAAACTAACTCCAGATGAAGTAGAAACCTCAATAGACTTCTAACAAAAGATTGGATTAGAAATCAAAAACTTCCCAAGTTCAGCGGGTTCACTGGTGAATTCTACCAAATGGAATATGAATCCTTCACAAACTCTTCCAAGAAATGGAAAAGGAGAGAACACTTCCCAATTCATTTTATGAGGCTAGTACAGACTTTATACAAAAACCTCATAAAGACATCACAAGAAAATAAAGTATAGACCAATATCTCTGGTGATTTCTCTTGTCAATACAGAGAAGAAAATCCTCAATAAAATAATAACAAACTGAATCCAACAACATATAACAAGGATTGTACACCATGACCAAGTGGGATTTATCCCAGGAACACAAGGTTGATTTGCCATACAAAAATCGATTAATAGTAACAGAAGCAAGGGCAAAAACCACACAATCATCTCAAAGGATACAGAAAAAGTATTTAACAAAATCCAACACTTTTTTGTGATAAAAACACTCAAGAAACTAGGAATAAAGGAATTTTCTCAACCTGATACAAAGCATCTACAAAAACTCAGAGCTCACTTCATAATCAATGGTGGACGACTGAAAATCTTTCCCCCTAAAATCAGAAACAAGACAAGGACTGTTGTCCTCTACTGTTGACATTTCTCTTCAACATTGTACTGGAGGTTCTAGGCAGGGCAACTGGGCAAGAAAATGAAATAAAAGGCATTCAGATTAGAAAAGAAGAAGCAAAGCTATCTTTATTTGAAGATGACAGCATTGTATATATTGAAAGTCACAAGGGGAGCCCCTGGGTAGCTCAGTCATTTAAGAGTCTGACTCCTGATTTTGGCTCAGGTCATGACATCAGGCTCTGTGCTCAGTGGGGAGTCTGCTTCTCCCTCTGCCCCTCCACCTGCTCGTGTGTGCTCATGCACCCTCTCAAATGAATAAATAAAATCTTTTTTTTAAAAAAAGGAATGAAGTACCCATTAATGCTAGAAGGATGTGTACGAGGATGAAACTTGAAAACATTATTCTAAGTGAAAGAAGCCAGTAAAAACAATCACATGTTGTGGGACTGCATTTATAATGAAATGTGCAAACTAGGCAAATCCACAGACAGGGAGCAGGTGAGTGGTTGCCTGGGGTTAGGGGCGGGTGGGGAAGAAGAGGAAGGGCTCCTACAGGAATGCAGTTTCTTTCATGGGGGACAGAAATCTCTGAAATTAGAATGTGGGATGGCTGCACAGCCTTGTGAATGCTCTGAACGCATTCACTTGCACACATTAAATGGGTGGTTTACATGGTACGAAATTATATCTTAGTAAACATGTTTGTTAAAAAGCACTAGGACTAGAGAGGTCAGAGCAACTTCGTCCATCATAAGAGTACAGATAATTACAATGTTATTTTGAACACACTGGACATGGGAGAGGATGGAAACCTTGTTAGTTTAATTCATAAGGGCAGTGAACCTTAATTATTTAATTAAAAGAGAGCAGAAAAAGTTAACCATAGACTGAATCACTTACAAATATACTTACAAACAAATTCTAAATAAAATATTAGCAAATAGAATCTAGAAAAACATTTTTAAATGGCAACTATGACCAAGTACATTTTGTTCCAGGAATGCAGGGATGGTTCAATACCAGGAAATCCAGGATTTCAATCAAATTTAGTATATCAATCAATCATATAATCCCACCAATAGATGAAGAAACAGTGTTTGATGAAACTTGTCAGTCAGTCTGACCAAAAAAGCCCTGAGTAAAATAATACTAAGAGGAAACTATTTAACTCACATAAAGAGATCTCGAAAACCAGCGCAGATTGTAGGGAGTGGCCCCACCAGAGTGCACAGAGGTCCTGCACATCCCTTCGCGGGCCGCCTAGACAAGGCCTGACCACAGTGCGCCCGGAGTCCTGCCCTGAGGGCCCCCCTGAAGCCAGGGGGCGTCACCGCAAGGGTGCAGCTGCAGACCTCTGTGTAAGTCTACACAGTTGTTCAGTCTTGCCTCGGGGGGTCCTCTGTGGCAGAGCTGCCTACCAGCCATGCCGGCTCTCACTGCCCATGCCTCCCCCAGCCAGGCTCCCCTTCCAAGCTGGGGGACGGGGCACCTTGGTCCCAGAGCAGCCTACCCCTGCTGCCCTCCATGCCCTGTCCGCGGTTCCGTCAGTCCAGGCCTTTGTGAGCACCCCTCGCCCCAGCTGCTGGCTCTCCTTACCCGGTGGTCCCCAGCTGCCCGCTCTCCTTACCCGGTGATGGGTGTCCCAGTTACCTGTGCTGCCCAGTGACTCACTCCAAGCCCGGCAGCTTAAACAACACAGCATATTATCGCACACTTTCCACATTGGGAACTGGGTGTGGGTCAGCTGGTCCTCTGCTCAGCCCCGAAGCCTGCAAACATCTATCCGGCAGGCCACATTCCTGCCTGGAGCTCAGGCGGCGGTTCTGTCAAGAGAATCTGCTCTCTGCTTTCTTGTGGGCTGTGGGCTGTGGGCTGGGCTGAGGACCACTCTTGGCTCCCAGAGGTGCCACAGATTTGCCACATGGCTTCTGTGGGCAGCTCACAACAGGCCTGTTTGCTTCTGTCCAGCGGCAGGAGGACGTCTGATTCCTCACCTTCTATAAAGGCCCCCTGCGTAGGCCAGGCCCCCCAGGACAATCTCCCCTTGGACTCAACAACCCATTCATGACAGCGAGATCTCGCCTCCCCCAGGTCCCCCCAGGGGCATGCACACCAGGGGCAGGGCTTTGGGGTGCTCCGGAGAATCCTGCCGACCACGGTGGGAGGAGAGGCAAGAGGCAGGAAGAGAAAGGGGACAAGGACAGCCCCAGAGAAAGAAGCAGAGCTTGGGGATTCTCGTCCCTCTGACCCTCCAGGCCTGGGAATGGTCTTCTGCCCTGCCCCCACCCTGGATCCCCTGCGCAGGGGAGAGGCGGGGTTGCCAGGAGGGCCTTCCTGAAACATAGCGCTGACCTGCCCCCTGTCCTCAGGAAGAGGGCCAGACGCCTGAGCTCAGCAGACAGGTCCCGGGCCTTACCTCCCAGGAGCCTGTATCCACAGTGGGGCCCAAGGTCTCGGCCCCCAGCACCAGCTCTGGCCCCAGGTGAGATGGGGTGCTGGCATCTCCTCTGCCTTCAAGGCCTCTGACCGGCATCCCGTCCCTTGCTCAGGAGGCCACGTGGGAGGCTTTGCTCATCGTCCCCCAACCGGCCCCTTCCCACAGCCCTGTTTGCTGGGAAATGCCCACTCTCGGGGGGGTGGGGGTGGCTCTTGCAGCCAGAGGTCCCCAGGCTGCTTGGTCCCCCCCACCCACATCCTCAACCCACAGGAGGTGCGCCCCGTGCCCACCCCCACGAGCACAGGAGCATCCATAAGCAATTTCAGCGTTAGTCAGCCCTCGACAGCCACCCTCTGACTGCTCTGTCCTGAGCTACTTTTCAGGCTGACTCATGTCACTGCACAGAGAGCCTGGGGTCGGAGCGGGCTCTCCCACAAACAGGGAGCTACGGGCGGTGGCCAACATGTCCCCAGCGATGGTGGACACGCACGCCCGGCCAGCAGCCACCCCACGTGGGACCCGGCCCTGCCTTTCCTGCAGAGTGGCCTGGAGTGGAGAGGAGTGCTTCCTGGAAGCGGGGCCCCGACGTCCTGGGGGCAGGTGCGGAGGAGGCCCCGAGGGGCACACGGCCCTCTTATGCCGTCTCCCAAACTCAGCAACTACAACCAACAATGGAAAGACAAACCACCCAACTGGCAAAGGGTTCCAACAGGTATTTCTCCGGGGAAGCTGAGCAAATGGCCAGCAGGGCTGTGGAAAGATGCTTGCACACGGAGTCATCAGGGAAATGCAAACAGAAAGCACGCTGGGGCACCACTTGGCACCCACTGGGAGGGCTGTTATCAAAACGAACAAAACCAGAAAACAGGCAGTATTGGTGGGGATATGGAGAGACTGGGTCCCTTGCATGTCACACGTCGCGTGTCGCTGGGGGCTGTGCGGTGCCGGGGCCGCTGTGGGAGCCGGTCGAGAGGTTACGGGGTCTCCAGGGGCCCCAGGGCTGGTAGCCGTGGGCAGAGACCCAGGGGACCTGAAGCCGGGCTGGCACGGCAGCTCGATCCAGAACAGCCCTGGGATGGAAGCAACCATCCGCGGGAACGGGCAAACAGAAAGGGACGTCTCCTTACCCTGGAGTGTGTTTCCCAATACAGGGCTGTAGGGCAGACGCAGATGAGGACACAGATTAAAGGCGTCACACTACGTGGAAGAAGCCGGTCACCAAGGGCCACATCGTAAGTAACTCCTTTCCTAGGAGACATATGGGCAGGCAAATCTGTAGAGACAGAACGTGGATGAGTGGTTGCCAAGGACCAGGGCATAAGGCGGGGTGACAGCTAACGGACACGGGGTTTCCTTCGGGGGTCACAAAAATGTTCTCCAGTTAGAGTGTGCCCATAGTTTGTTTATACAGTTTGCCCGACTCTGTAAACACACCCAAAACGAGTAACTCTGCACTTAAAAAGAAACTTCTAGGCAGCACGAAATAGTAGAACCCCATTTTATGGACGAGGCTTGGAGATGTTCTCTGAAAGCTGCCTTACCCTCTGCCTGACACTTCAGGGGGGCCACAGAGGCTGCGGCCACTCCCCTGGGGCCCGCAACGGGCCTGGGTCCCATCCCTGGGCAGGCAGGTGGCACTGGAGGACACAGACAGGGACAGGCATGGGGACCCTGGACCAACCCAGGGCCATCACTGCCCTGCCTGTGCATCTTCTCTTTATTAAAGTGTCACGGAGGGACGCCTGGGCAGCTCAGTCGGTTAAGCGTCTGCTTTCGGCTCAGGTCATGATCCCAAGATCCTGGGATCGAGTCCCGCGTCGGGCTCCCTGCTCAGCGGAGAGTCTGCTTCTCCCTCTGCCCCTCCTCCTGCTCGTGCTCTCTCTCTTTCCCAATCAAATAAATAAATAAAATCTTTTTTTAAAAAAAGTTTCACAGAGACAGCACCCTTTCCAGGCACGGGGGCGGGGCCGAGGTGGGGGCCACCAGATGGAAAAAAGAAAGCCCTGAAGTATGGAGCCAGGATCACCCTGGGCACTTTGTGCCAAGGTCCTTGATTTTTTTCAATTTTATTCGCTCACTTTTAGGCAAATGGGCAGGATGCCTATGGGCATCTCACCTTGTCCGAATCGCAAGCCCAGGGGGGCTGAGGCTCAAGGCTCCCCACCTGGCTGCAGCCGACAGGACCAGGGCCTGACTGCTCCCACTGGAGTTTCCCCTGGGGGGCCGGGAGAGCAGCATAATTTCCGGGATGGTCAAATCCTGCAATGGCCTGAACGAAGCCACTGATTCTTGGGGTTGGACAGAGCAAGCCCCCCGCAGGGAGAGCTCGCTCCCCGAGAGCCCTGGGAGGCCTGCCTGCACGCAGCCAGATGGCCCTATTTCGGCTCCCTGAGATACGTGGAGAGGAGACATTTCCTGCTGTCGCTGAAGGTCACTCCTCTCCTAGGCTCACCTGCAGGCACCGCAGGCCCGGACAGGTGCCCACGAGCCTCTGCCCTATCTGCCACGGGAAGGCAGGAGGACTAGATTCCTGACCACGTAAGGCCATGGTGTGTGCCAGGCATAGCAGCAGGCGTCCCGCGGGCATCCCAGGGGTGGAGCTGCAACTCCTGGGAGCGGGTTCCCACCGGGGCTCCCACGGCCCCGACTTCCCACAGCCCCACGCCCGACAGGGAATCAGAGGAGACGGCACCAGACGGAAGTCTATGGATTGGGAGAGGACCAGGACGCTCTCGAGCCTATGCTCACCCCCAGTGGGCATCTAAGAGACTGCCCCAAAGGGGTGGACTGGAGCAGGGGGCACCCCAGGGACTGGACACAGATGTGGCAGGAGAGGGGCCAGGACAGGAGGTGGGGCAGGTGGTGGAGGTGGCTGTGGGCGGAGCCTCACGGACCAAAGGGAGCGGCCCCTGGCCACGAGTGTATTCAGAATTCCTTCTCTGTAGGGTCCAGGGCCTTCCCTCTGCCTCCAAGGAGCTCTCAGATGGAGAGGGGCACGCCAACCAGGGTGGATGGCCCCCATTCAAGGAGTCCTCCCTGGGTTCCCCACCACCAACCACCACAGGAGCCTCTGTCTGGTGAAGGGGGAGCCAGGTGAGGCTCTGAGAGAGTGAGGACCCCCTGACTGCCCCTTCTTCCTCCTCTCCTGCCTGGCATTGGCCCCTCCAAGTCTCCCTGCCCTGACCCCCGGCCATCTTCAGGGAAGTCCTGCAGGTGCTCAGCCCTATGGGGCTGTAAGTGCGGGCCTGGGCCCTCCTTCTGGGGCTGCCCCTGAAGACTCAGGCGGCCTCGCCGCACTACCCCCTCCCCAGTGTGATGACCGGAAAAGGAGGCAAGTAGACCAGACGTCCCTAGGGTCCTGCCGGTGTTCTCCGATCCAGGAGGAGAGACCCTCCTTGGCACTTTATGGGATGTCCTAGAGCACAGACATACGGCCCAGGGAAGCCTTCTAGCAGGGCCTGGAGGTCTTTCTGGAGGAGGCCTATAGGCCTGTCAATGCTACAGGGAGCGGTCTCTCTAGGAGGGACCCAGAAGCCCCAGGACCTGTGCTCATCCAGCTCGCCATGACCTTCCGGATGTGGTCTGTGTGGCTGAGTAATGAAGCCCCTCCCCCTCACGTGTTCCTGTAGGTTCGCACAGCCGACCACCTCCCTGCGGCCGATGGGCCCGGCACGACCCAAAGATGAAGCAGGTCTCCTACCTCTTTGAACACGGGCACTCCCGGGGACCCGGGGTGCCACACACTTATGTATTAGACTTGTTTAATGATCACCCAGTACCATAATTAGATATTAAAAATCTCACGGTGCCATCATAAAATAACATGGAACGAATAATAAAGTATCACAGTTATAAAGTCATCAAAATGTAATAAAATGGTGTTATCACAAAGGCTTAAAATTTAACGATGGTTTTTTAGTGTGCCACTTATTATATAATTAAAGTTACAAAATAGGATAGAGTAATTAAAATAGAGACTTGAGGCTTTGCGTGGGGTCCCAGCCTACCCTCAGTGTGGGTGGGGCGGAGCAGTCCAGCCTCCTGGGGGCTGGCGCCTCGGCCAGGGGTCTTCCTGGGCCTGGGCTGACCTGTTGCTGCATGGGCAGCGTGGGCTCCAGAGGCCGAGGGCTTGGGGCTGGCAAGGCCCGCCGGCATCCCCTCAGTGCACGCCTGTACTTCCCACTGCCAGCACCCACATTTCTTTGCCAAATGCCCCAGAGCCTTCTACTGTCCCTGCCATGAAAGCTAACGCCGGCAGGAGCTGGCCTCAACCAGGGCCTCCTGGATCGCCGGGTGACTATCCCAGCTTCCTGGCCCCTTGGTAACTCTGAGGCTCCCAGCTGACCCTGGGGGCTTCCACTCCCCTCCCACAAGCTTGCTACAAGCTGCCTGCCTCGTCTTGCTTCCTGCCCACCCCAAGTAAACCCCTTACCTGACCCAAGGTTCCTGGGGACCCAGGAATGCTCAGTGGACAGTGAGGATGGAGCTCAGGTCCCCGAGCCTGCTGTGTGCCAGGCCGTGCTGGACGTGGGGCTCACAAGTGACCAGATCTGGTCCGGGGTCAGGCAAACCACAGGCAGGATGTGCTGGGTCAAGGATGTGACAACTGACAGACGCCCCTACTCAGCCCGGGGTTGGGAGAGGAGTGGAGGAAGATGGCCGGCAGAGGGACAACGTGTGTAAGGGCTCGGGGGAGCAAGTTCAAGGAGCTACGTCATTCCACGAGGCAGAGCCGTGGAGTCTCACCGAATAACGGCCAGCTCACTTCGCACTGGGAAAACTGTCCTGTGCACACCTCCAGTCCTCGTCCCTCTGGGAGCCTTAGCCCAGGATGGGAGTGTGGCGGCCAGGCCGGCCCTGCAGACGGGGCCCCGGGCCAGCGCCCGCCAAGGTGGGTGGGGTGATGCAGTCACGTCATCACCCCGCTTCAGGCCTGGTGGGCGCGTACGGGCTCTCCAGGAAGAGGGGGCCTGTTGCCTCACTGTAGATCATCCTTAAAAAAGAAACCAGAGACACCCCAGGTACCTCCCTGCGGCCCCATAAATCTGGAGAGGAGGGAGCCGCGCTCAGAGAACACAGGCTTTTGAATTTTAAATGGCCAATTTGGTCAATGAATCAATTTCACTGGGCTGAGGCGAGCGTGCCGATGAAAGCAGTTTTAAGACCTATTTGGAGCGGTGAGAGCCTCTTTGTTCACGCTTTTCTCATACTGCCGTCCTCTAATATTTCATCTGTATTCATTTTTATGGCTTTCCAAATTATAGATGTCAGCTAAAAACTGAAAAAGAGAGGTACGGGGAGGAGGAGGAGGGACTGGCTGCTGTCGAGAAGAGAGGCTGAGTTTGACTCGACTCACAGCGGATCCCTGCGTCTCCGGCCACGCTCCCGCATCCACGCAAGGGCCTCGTGCGGCCATGGGGTGGAGAATGAGGCAGACGATCCCCCGCAGCGGGGCTCACATTCTGGGGGGAGGAAAGAGAGCCCCTAGGAGCCAGCAGGACAAAGATCCCAGTGCTCCGGGCAACACAGGGTTCCAGCCACCTGCTCCTGCCCACATCCCTTCCACCGCACCCAAAGAGCACCCCGAGGTTACGGTTCCCATCTCTGAGAACTCGTGTCCTGCTGATTCTGAATCATTCTGACCCAAAATTAGTATGTGCATTATCCTGGCTTAAAATTAGTATGTGCATTATCTTTGAGAAACAGTGTTTTCTCTACAACTTATAATGTGAAGCGATCCCAAGAGCAGTACTTGAAACCACAAATATTTGAGAGTCCGTAAGCATTTCCTGTAAAGGGCCAGCCAGTCAGCCCTTGTGGGCCAGGCCATCCCGGTTGCAGGCACTCAGCTCCGAAGCTGCCGTGTGAAAGCAGTCATAGGCAGCACGCAGCACCCGGGGTGGTGCCGACCCAGCAAGTTCCTTCACAAAAGCAGGTCAGCAGGCCCCATCTGGCCACCTCCAGCTCTAAACACTAATGTGAGCCCACTGGTTTCTCTGCAGGGTCCAGTCCCATCCAGTGAAATGCTCACTCCGGATACTGTATTTTCTATCTCTGTTGTAATTTACGTTTGGGATGTTTGTGCCTTATTTCTTTCCTCACTCTGTTCACGTTTTCTTTTAAGTCCTTTCGCCTACGGAACGGATCTATAACTGCTGTTGTAACGCCCTTGTCCACCCACTCTGTCATTTCTGGGTCGGCCTCTGTCAACTGGTTTTTCTTCTGTTTATGAAGAGAGGCTGCTAGACACCTGGGGGACCCACCACAGACAGGTACCAGGGCAGCCACGCTCGGGGCGGCCACTCAGAGTCTGTTTCCTCACCTAGAAAATGGGGACAGAAACAATATTCATGCCAGCCCCCAGGGCTGCCTTGAAGTTCTACATAAACAGGTGGGGAAGCGCCCTGAGACCGGGCAAGCCTGGGGGTGCAGGTGGTGTGGTAGGTCACTGGGCCGCCGGGCCTGCATCCCCGCCCTCCTGTGTGCCTGCCCCACGTCCCCACGGCGCTTCCTTCCCTGCAGCTCTGTCGGGGACAGATCGGGTGGGCGGGGCAGCTGCCCAGCTCAGGAGCCACGGAGCCTGTACGTCCCTGGGCCACGTGCCCCCTCCTCAGAACAGCAAATCCATCTCAGCCCCCCCAGAGCCGGGCTGCACGAACACAGGCAGTGCTCACTGCCTACTCGCCGATGAAAAGAAGAGAGAGAAAAGGAAGCATTTCTGTGTGGCGAATGAGCTGCGTTTGCTGTAATTTCTCCAGACAACTTCTTTATCAAAATGCAATGACGGGCCCAGGCACGTGGGACCTCCGCCGCTGACAAAGGGAAGGAGGCACGCTGCTGAGCAGCCAGGACCCCTGCACACGGCCCCAGCCACTCAGCACGGTTGGCCAGGCGGCCAGGGAGGGCTGTGGGTGCTCTGAGGCTGGGCCCCCTCTTGCTCTCAGATGAGGCTTCGGTCCCCCCGGAGATCACTCCAGCCTGACACAGGGCAGGAGAGCCCCACCTGACAGACAGGGGCCTGAGGGCTGCAGGCCACCCACCTTCAGTTCCACCTGCAGAATGAGGCCTCCATGGAGGGCGATCTAAAACCCAAGGACACAAGGATGCAGGACATGAGGTTCTCAACAGAAACCCAGTGGACTGGCCATCTCTCCACCCCCACAGCCCATCCCCTGCCCCCCCGCCTTCTCCCCTGGACAGCATCTCCTGTCAAAGGCACTCAGCCCACAGTCAGTTCTCTGTTCTCATCCCTCGACCCAACAGCAGGGTTTGGAGGGGTCTGGGTCCCCCTCCTGCACCCTCCCCTTGGTTCACTGGTCTCAGCCTCCTCACTGTCCTGCTGTCTGTCCCACCCCAGGGCTGGCCCTCTACCTCCTGTTCCTCCCTGCTGTCCCATCCCAGTGACCTAGCCCAGTCTCATGGGTTACCTGCGACCTGAATGACCCCCCAAATCCTTGTATCAGCCCAGACCCTCCCCCCTCCCACAGTCTAGAGTCTCTTTTTGCTCTTGGGGGTGTCTCCTCCTTCCTAAAGCTCCCAGTGAGGCAGCCATCCCAAATCCAGACCCATCTCCTCCTGCCCCTTTCTCCAGCCCCAGGTTCAGAGCTACCCTCTCAAATACGGTACCACCACACTTGGCTGGTCAAGGTCACCTTGGCTGTGTTAGGTCATTGTTGTCAATGGTGGGACCTTGATACCTCATCCAAAAGCAGGAGAAGCGTTCCCAGATGCTTGCTTGATGTCTCCTCACATGGCTGGGGGCCCTCAGTCCACACTCCCAAGGCAGACTCTGCTGTCCCACCATACCACGTCCCCTCTCATGAGGGCACCCCTCTCTCCAGTGCTTGGACCCCAAGCCTCATGCCCCATCAGGAAGAAGGAGGTCCTAACCATGCTGGAAGAATACGGGGATGGCAGGGTCTGGAGTCCCCGTGGGTCCTCGGGTCAAGAAGAGGAAGGTGCAGAGGCCCGCCAGGTAGGTGGCGAGTGGGCTCCTCCAGCTGACCTCAGCTCTGCGGACACCGCCCAGGCCTTGTCTGCTCGTGGGTCTGTGCCTACCTGAGAACAAGGCAGGACATTTTTCTCTCCAGGGCCCAGGTGGTGTTAGGGGCTGGGACCAAAATGATTCTGTGACCAGTGAACCGCCAACAGCTGAGAAAATCCGCTTGTCACATGGCTCCCAGACCAGAGGCCCTGGATGTCATGCTGACCTCACCCTTCCTTCTCCAGCCCTTCTCCCTACAGCTCTGGCCGGGTCCGCGGGCAGGTGGGAGTCGCCCCAGAGAGCGTGTCCCCAGGTGGCGGGCTCCAGGCTGTGCGTGAGCCGGCTCCATGCAGGAAGCCACTGGGTTTGGTGCTAGCTTCTCTCTCCACACTCGGCACCTCCATGCTTCCTGATCTCTTGTGATGTAATCCAGCATTTTGCCAAGAATAGGGTAAAGGCAATTTTACGACTGCAGTAAAACCAGCAAAGTGACCCTCTGATGGTTGTTAATGAGCTCCGTTCTATCTCCCCAGCTGAGCAGGCAAACTATAACCCCACACATGAGGTCAAAATGAGAGCCACGCCGTCCCTGGCAGACGGGTGGAGCATCATCACGGTCTCCTAATCTCTTCTTGCATCCGACAGAAGCGATCAGAAGATACCTCACAGGAAATTATTTCCCTCCTCGTAACCATAGCAACAGATGAGCACTGGTCTGGCTCAACTTTCCGAGTGAGGGTCTTTGTCAACATGGAACCAAACCCTGAGAGCAAAACAGAGACCAGGTCCAGCTCCGTCCCAGACACGCTGTGGGGAGAAAGGGAGGAAGAGGACATGTGTGGAAAGGTGTGGAGGGCTGGTGTGGCTAAGACGCCGGTCATCTCAAAGGGAGCCACAGACCCCTCAGCACGATCCCATCAGAACCCCAGTGGGCCTCTTTGTGGAAACTTTTGGTGGGTTCTAAAATCAATCTGGAAGTGCCGAGAACCTGGAAAAGGAAAAGCCATCTTGGAAAAGATGGGCAGAGTTGGATTCGCACCACCTGACCCAGGATGTCCTGCAAAGCCACGGACATCGGGGCGAAGAGAGCATGGCAGAGGGGTGGACCCGGATCGTGAACAAGAGAGACTCCATGACCAGACCCACAAATACGAGGCCCACGGATTTTTGACAAAGGCTCCAAGGCAATCCCAGAAGGAAAGGTCTCCTAAGGAAAGGAGAGTTTCTTCTGGATTAAATGTGTGACAAATAAACACCAACCCCTTCCTCACACCATATACAAAAATTAGTTCAAGATGGATCATAGATGTAAATATGAAAGACAGACTAGGGAACACCCAGAAGGACACAAGGGAGCAAACCTGGGCAACCTCGGGGCAGGCAGATTTTCCTTGGAGAGCACACAAAAGGGACAGGCCAGGGAAAAAAATGACAAATGGAATTTAATCAAAATGTAAAACTTCACATCTTCAAGACATCGCTAAGAAAACAAAAGGGCAATCCACACACTGGAAAGAAAAAAAATATATATCCATATATATGTGTGTCTATATACCCACAACCATCTTATATCCCGAATACATAAAGAATTCTTACGAAGCAACAATAAAAAGACAACCTAATTAAAACTGCAAAAGACTTGAACAGATGCTTCACAAAAGAAGCTGTACGAATGGCCAATAAGCATGTGAAAAGATGCTCAACATCATTAGTCATCAGGGAAATGCAAATTAAAACCTCAAGGAGACAGCACTTTTGCCCACTAGGTTGACAGAGCCAAGTGCTTGGGTGGGGGTGGGGATGGGAGCCTCCCACACAGTTCACGAGGGCGAGCAGTGCTCCGGACATCCGGAAAATGCCATGGCAGCTCAACTTCTGGGTATTTACCCAAAAGGAAGTAAAACATAGGTCGCCGAAAACACTTGCACAAGAATGCTTACAACAGCTTCATTCATAATAGTCAAAACTGGAAGCTACCCAAATGTGCATCGACTGGAAAAGCATAAATACGGGCATTAAGTAGAACACTAGTCAACAAATGAAAACGAATAAACTCCGTGAGTCAAACTCGAAAACATTACATTGAGTGAAAGAAGCCAGAAACAGACAGACACAGGCTGTATGATTCCATTTATTGGAAGTTTTAGAACAGGCAAAACCCAACCTGGGGGGCTCGGTTGGTTAAGCGCCCGCCTCTTGGTTTCGGCTCAGGTCCTGTTCTCGTGGTTGTGGGATCGAGCCCCACGTCAAGGTCTGTGCTCACTGCGGAGTCAGCTTCAGATTCTCTCTCCCTCTCCCTCTCATTCAATCTCTCTCAAATAAATAAATAAAATCTTTAAGAAAAAAGAAAAGAAAAGAAAAGAAAAGAAAGGGCGCCTGGGTGGCTCAGTCATTAAGCGTCTGCCTTCGGCTCAGGTCATGATTTCCAGGGTCCTGGGGTCGAGCTCCACATCGGGCTCCCTGCTCAACAGGAAACCTGCTTCTCCCTCTCGCACTCCCCCTGCTTGTGTTCCCTCTCTCGCTGTGTCTCTCTGTCAAATAAATAAATAAAATCTTAAAGAAAAAAAAGAAATCAGAGCAATGGCTGACTGTGGGGGGGGGGGGGGGGCACGCCACTCCCTGGGAAATGGGGGTGCCCTGTAGCCTAACAGGGGTGTCGGTCCCATGGGTCACGTTGTACTCTTAGATCTCTGCATTGCATGTTGATGTATTTTATTTCAGAACAAACAAGGCCACCCCAAAAAACGATGTGACAACAGCACAGAAGGGCTGCTCATCCCCTCGGGCGGGGCCAAGTCCAGTAGCCACGCTCCACCCCCGCCTGGGCATCCCGGCCTTGAGATGCCCCTCTGGCCAACGGTGCCCCCCACAGCCCAGCCCCACTTCGTGTCTTTGTCCGGTACACTTGACTGATCGGCTTGGGGGTCATCGGGACCTAAGTGTGAATTTAGTCAGTGGCATGTGGCCTCCGCTCCGTCCCCGCTGAGCCGCGGGTCCCGTCTGTAACCGGGGACCACAGCTCCCCTCCCAGAGCTGGTGCCGGGAGCTCAGGGCGGCACACAGAGCACCTAGCCCTGCGTCTGGCCCCTGGAGGGCTTGGTGAAGGGCGGTGGCCTCTACAGCAAACCACGCCTTCCCCGCCTCCCCCAGACGCCCCATGCTCCCTGCAGCCCTGCCGGGCTGGCTGGGCCCCTTGGGAAGGGCCTGGACAGCCAGGTCTTGCCCTGACTTCTGACCTTTTCCAAATTCACAGCCTCTCCAAGCCTCTAGCCGGTGTCACCGCTCACCCCCAGCACTCTTGGTCCCACGATGTCCTGCTCAGGCAAGGGCGCTGCATCTGCCCTCCACCCTTGGAGCCCTCCCTGCATCTGGGACTCGGCTGGGCCCCGCTGCCAGGAACCTGGCTCCCGGCCTTCCGAGAGTCATGGTGTGTCCAGGGCGTGTGCATCCCCACCGGCTGCCAGCCGCAAGCCCCCGCCCCTCTCAGCCTGGTAGGCAGCCAGCCCCAGCCAGATGAGGATGCACAGGCAATTTTCTCCAGAAACAAATGGAGAGAAATTGCTGAAACGGCGAGCAGCCTCTGTTTTGAGCTAATTTCCACATAATAGAGTCAGATGACTTCCCTTCCTTTCTGCGGGCTCCCTTGCATAATCCGACAAATTGCAAAGGCGATTTGATTCAGGGGCTCAAATATAGGGGTAGGGGCCGATTCTTTTGAATAGTCCTGGACAAATGGTGGGGGGCGGAGAGGAGGCAGAGGGTCCCCACAAAGTGTGGTCTGGCCCCACCCCGAGGAGGACCTCTCGGGGTTTCCCGAGGCTGCCCCACAGCCAGCCCCTGGGAGGCAGGGGCCCCGCACATTCCAACACCGCTTGCCCGCCCGGGAAGGCCGCTGTCCACGTGTTTGGTGCGCAATATGTCCCGTGGGGCTTGCCAGCCGGCTCTTGGCTCTGCGCTGGCGCTTGGCACCTCCGGCCCCGCGCCCGGCCAAGACTTCAGCTCTGCTGCCGGTCCCGGGTGCCCACCCGCCAAGGCCGCCAGACCCCGCCACTCTGCGCATTCACGGCCCCGTGCCTCGGCTCCAACTCGCTCTGCCCGGTGCGTGCCATCCCGTGGTGCTCCCGACGCCCCACTGCACAGCCCCTGGCCCGGCACACGGTGCCACTGGCTGGTGCTGTCCTCCCACGTGGACCCCAGTCTGGTGGGCAAGTCACGGAGAGCAGAGGGAAACAGGAACACCGCTGAGGACTTCCTACTGTTCAAGGCGCTGCTGTGAAATTAAGGGAATATTTGTTTTAACAATATTTATTTTAAAATTATACCAACACCGCAGTAAGCAGGCTCACTATTTCAGTGTGAGAATCTCCCAGCCCTGTGCCCTCCCCAGAGGGATCCCTGCTTGGGGTTGCTGAACACCTTCCAATCTTTCCAGGCATTTTAATGCAAATGTGCATGTAAGAACATACACATATCAATTACAGTGGTTACAGGATGGGCCCCATTTATTCCCATGGTCCTGAGGCTGGTATTTGCACTTAACATACACTTCCATTTAAATGAGCAGAGTCACTTTTAACTTGGGTCCCTGGAAGGGAGAGTCTGCTTCCAAGGAGGGCTCTCGAGGGGGACAGGTTGCTCTCGGGCCCTCATCAACCGCCCAGAGCACGGGACAGTCCACTCAGTGCAAGATCCAAGATGACCCAACCCAACAGCCTCCCTGGAGGGCTGCGGGTTTCAGGATCAATCACCCACCACCCCAGCCGGGGGCAGAGAAAGAGACCCAGCAGCAGGAGGCCTGCAGGCAGTAGATGCCCAGAAGAGCGGTGGGTTAGCTCAGGCCAGGGAGGGCTTTCAGGGGCTCTCAGGGGAGCTGAGGATGTCAGGGAAAAAAGATGAAGAGCAGTCCAAGCCAGGGCCTGGATGGGGCCTGGTGTTGGGTGCTCCCAAGGACAGCACCATGGAGGAATGGGGGGGAGGGTGGCACAGTGGGGCCGTTAGGCAGGCTGAGCCGGGAACGCCAGGTGGAGGACCAGGGACCTCCCCGACAATCAGGGTCCTCAGGGACAGAGGACAGGGACAGGGAGCCCTGCTGGGGCGGCTTCCACATCTTCCAGGCCCGTGGTGACGAGGGTTGGAGCAGACGCCCTCTGGAGATGGAGATATTCTGGAAGCTGGCATATACTCAGGGAACGCAAACTGATTGAAATATCAGGCTGAGAGAGACGTAATTAAGAAGTGAGACGTGTTGCCAAAACATCTACAGTGTTTCAAAGCCAGAAACGTATAGCTGGGGGACAGTTTGCTCCTTGGTAGCTCGGCCCCTCCGGGGCGGCCAGCCAGAAGCAGCTCGGTCAGGCCGTCTGTCCTCAGTGGGCACAGGCCACCTGACACTCCACCGGGCTGATGGGGGGCAGCCAAGTCCTCACTGCTGCTGAGAGCACGCACCCAGGAGCAAATGCCCCGGGCTACAACACGCACACCAGAGCACGCGGGTGCTCAGGTCAAGAAGGATCTAGGGGGGCAGGGAATGTTCTGGAAGGCCTGCTGGGGCTGGAGTGCAGTCCCACAGGACGGGAAGGACTGGGAACAGTGGGGGAACTAGGAAGTGGATGTTTTGGGGAAGGTGTGGAGAGTGCAGAAGCCCGGCTGCCTGAGGCCAACTACGCCCTCAGCCGTCCACCAGAAGCCCACCAGGACAGCGGCAAGATCAGCTGGGTCTGGCTGGGCAGCACAGATCTGGGGGTTTCAGTTTTGTCCTGGCCCACCCAGCCCCTGGTGGCTCCCCAGCCTGCACTCTGCCCACACCAAGCACTCGGAGGGGCGGTGGCTGGTGGGCCCTTCTGTGGGGCACCCAGAAACCCAGTAACTCCTGCCCGCAGGAGCTGCATGACCACGCACCCCGCACTAGGTAAGATGAAGTGATGAAAATATCACCCTCTTGGCAGACAAGGGGTTAATGCAGCCATGTAATTGCTGGAGGCAGCCTCACAAATGATTTATTGATTTTTTCTAAAATGAGAATATGTCATATTCTGTGGTGTGGATATAGACCAATTTGTGCATGGGCCAACTGGATGCAAACTGAGTAGTTGATACCGGATGCCAGCTTAGACGCGAAGCCAAGAAGGAACTGCGCCACGGTGATAAAGCTCTTCTACCTGTCTCTCTCGAGTTCACCGCACCGCTCTCGAGGCGGACACGATGTGCTGGGGGTGCCGAGGCCAGCCAGACCGGTCGCTGCCCTTCATGGGCTCAAGGCTGCAGAGGCTTAGGGATCACCGGCTGGGAGGCTGGGCTCCGCCGAGGGGAAGGGGGGCAGCACGGCCCGGGGCTGGGGGAGGGCATCCCAAGGAAGTGCGTTCAGACAGAGACTCAGAGGATGAGGACCCCCAGTCAGGGGAAAGGCAGAGGAACCTTGAGAGTTGGACCTTGAGAGACATGTGCTAGACAGAGGCGACACAAAGCAGTGGGTTAGGAACAGGAAGATGGCCACGGGGGTGAGGAGCCCACAAGGACAAGGGCGAGGGGCTCGGAGGGTCCCTGGGGGGCTAAGCCCCTGGAGGGTGTTAGCAGGAGAGACCTCACCACACACTGTGTTTGAGGAAACTGCCTCCCCTCTGGGCATCCACAGGGGAGCGAGCCAGCGGCTGTGGTCCAGCCGCATGCTGGAATATTATCCCGCCATGAAAAGGAAGGAAGTCCTGACACCAGCTGCGATGCAGATGAGCCTGGAGAACATTCTTCTTTTTTTTTAAGATTTTATTTATTTATTTGAGAGAGAGAGCAGTGCCCAGGCGCGCGGGGGAGGGGGGCGGTGAGCAGACTCCCCGCTGAGCAGGGAGCCCAGAGGCAGGGCTGGATCCCAGGACCCCGGGATCATGACCCCAGCTGAAGGCAGACGGACTGAGCCACCCAGGCGCCCCAAGGAGAACAGGACTCTGAGTGAAAGAAGCCAGACGCAGAAGTCCACCTACCCTAGGATTCTGTTTCTGTGAGACGCCAGACAGGAAAGAGGCTGGCGGTTCCCAGGGCCGGGGGCAGGGAGAGCAACTGCACAACGGGTGGGGGTGGGGGTCTCTTTAGGGGGTGATGTTGTGGAGGTAGATGGTGGCGGCCGCACAACCTGGGAAGGTACTGAGTGCGCCGGGGGAGGGTGGGGGCGGGGAGGAGGAGAGGACCAGGGGAGGGAATCGGTGATCCCGGAGGAGGCCAGAGAGCAAGACAGACGCTAAGGACCTTCCTGGTTGTGGTGGCGGAAGGGGCGAGGCCCCGCGAAGAGACAGAGGCACAGCTCAGCTGGAGCGGGACGGGAACCCAGAGACGGTGGGTCCTGGAACCAGAGCGGGGAGTTTCGTGCGCCGCGGACCCAGCACCGAGTGAGGCGGCTGGCAGAGCGCCCGGGGGCGCAGGGTGGACAGCCGAGGACCCCGGCGCACGCCCCGTGGAAAACTACGTGTCCTGCCTCGAGAACGCCGAGGTGGGTGCAGAAGGCACATCAGCCACCTCGCCCCGGCCTCCTCCCTGGGGGCTGGTCCCCGGCGTGCGCCCCGGCGTCCTAACAGCCCACGCAAACATGCGCAGAGCGCAGCACCTCCGTCTTTACTGTGTGGCTGGTTTCAAAAGGGGGCTCACGTGGGGGCGTGTAACCGCGTGGGGCAGCCCCTCCGCCGCGCTGTGGTCTCCCCGCCCGCGGCAGGTGCGTTTGGGAAGGGGACAGGCTCCTCCCCAGTGAAACACCAGCAGCCGCAAGAGTTCCCTGCTTCGAGCCTTAGCACAGTGTCAGTTACAGAGCGCAGCGTCCGGTGCCCACTGATCATCACAACCCTGGCTCGGTGAGGCAGGTCTTCTTCCCAAGTCTTCCTGCGGGGGTGGGGGGAGGTCTCCTCTGCGCCTCCCACCCAGCTCACCTCCTCCAGCTGGCTAACCGGGTCCCCACTCCCACGGCCCTGAACCGCTCACGGAGACCTCTGGCTCAGCCCCTGCAAGCTCCCACCACTTCTCTCCAGTGTGGCTACTGGTCATGGGCGCCCCTCCCACACTCGTGGACCCTCGACCCTCACCCGCAGGGACAAGGGTCTCAGCACTCAGCACGACCTCCCTCCTCCCAGAGGCTGGATATGACTCCTGTCCTGGGTAGAAGTCAGGCCCAGTGCCCCCGTTCGGAACCGGGACCCAGCTGGAGTCCAGGTGAGCCCCCGGGGCCCCTCCACACCTGGGGTCGCAGAGGCAGCCGCCCACAGCCCTCCCCTCAAGGAACACAGGCTGGGACCCCAGCCAGCCCTGGCCTCCCCTGGCGCATCCTTGCATCCTTGCAGTGAGTGAGTCTTTAGGGCCCCAAACCAGTTTTCAACCATTTCTTATGAAAATCCACAGAGGCTGTCTGCTTACAGCCCACCTGGCAGCTGACCTCTCCAGAAGAATCTCAGCCTGGGTCCGAGCCTTCAGACCAGCAGTTGTTCTATGCAGTTTTGAAATCAGGGGTCTTTATCTGATGGACCCCGAGGCGTAGGGTTGGGAGTTAAGCTCAGACACATGGAGGAGGCATGGCTTCTTGATATTCTGGGGTGGATGTCCACCCTTCCCCTGAGGACCCCACTGGGGGATGGGAAACAGCTCATTCCTTCAGCATCCAGTGGGACCCTCCGATTGGCTCTTGAGATGAATTGTTTGACGCCACCAATGTCTTTCCACCTTGCTCCCCTGTGAGCTGAGCTCTGCTGGAGGGGCACCCAGTGTGGGTGGTCCCGGGACAGCTCCGGGCCTGTGGTTTCCATGGAGCACGTCTTGATGCCTGGTCCAATTTACCAGGAAAAGAACAACAACCCTTCACCACTGCAGAGTAGAAAACCAAGGCTCAGAGAAGTTATGTCACTTGGAAAGGCTCGCACAGCATGACTGGGCCATAAACTGGTTCCAGCTGGCTCCCAGGCCCCGGGGAGGGCTGGCCTCACAGGTGTCCTCCCAGCTAAGTTGGCTTGGCCTTTCTGTCCCTTCACTGGGGACCCTCCCTGGTGTCTGCCATATCCCCTGCTGGCTGGGGGTGGCTCATTCATGATGGGCCTGCTGGCTCTCAGCTCAGCCACTTTCTGAGACCCACTCTGGTTCCTACAAATACACCCAGAGAAAGGAGAGCAGGAGAGGGAGCCTGAGCTAGGAGCTAAGGACAGGTGACACACCTGGCCCAGCCACAGCCCCTAGGATGCTCACATGGCATCAGGTAACAAGAGGTGAGCAGCAGCCATACAGCCCACTTGGGACATAACGAGGGGAGACTCAGAGGGCTCTGGGGGCACTGAGGAGCCTTCTGACTTCCTGGGGGAAGCAGCATGTAGACACAGAGCTGGGGCTCAGGGAACAGGACTCACCTTGTGAGCTGCATGGCAAGGGGCGGACCTTCCTACCTGGGGAGACACGTGCATCACTGCTCATGGGTCAGTCTCCACAAATCCATGTGAGGCCACTGTGTCCCAGCATCCTAGGCTCCGGGGACAGGGTGGTTTTGCAAAATGCTGACCAGCATTTGAAGGCAAGCTGAAAGCCATCAGCTACTAAGACAACGGCAAACAGTAGCTAGGTTTCTGAATCTGGGATCAGGAGTCGGAGCTCCGAGGGAGTCACCTGCACTGCTATTATGAGCATCTCCGTAGCAGAGTCCGCGGGCTGGGCCCCATTCTGCGCCTCCAGGAGCGGTCGGCTCCTTTGTGCTTTGCTCTGTTCCCAGATGAGGGGCTTCTGCAGACACGAGCGGCTGGGCTCGCTGTGGGTCTCTGTTTCTCCCTCTGCACGACGAGGATGATAACCTCTGTGGCCTCCATGACCCCCAGGCTCTGGCTTCGACATGCCGTGGCGGAGCCAGCTGAGCCGGGGAAGCGGCACGTGGAGACTCGCCGGCTGACGTGAGCTCCTCCTCTGCAGCCCCTCGCCCCCCGGGTCTTGCTCCCCGAAGGCCAGGCTGCAAGGGCAGCCCTGGAGGGTGTGGGCGTGCGCGCTGCCAGGCGCAGAGTGTCCCGGAACGGGGCTTGGCCGGGCTAGGCCTGGGCCGGTCTACAACCTGTCTGGAGCACAGAGGCCTCACAGGGGCAGACTCCTGGAGCAAGGGAGCAGGGACCGTGACCCCAACCAGGGAGGAGATGGCAGAGAACGCCCCTTGTCCGCTGGCACCTTGGTTATCACTGGTGCAGAGAATTGAGAAGGTGAGGCCAGGGGTCCTGCCTTTCCAAGGCTGGGAAATAGGATGAAACAGGTTCTGCTGGGTCCCAAGCAGACTTCTGGGGCTAAGTGTCCGGGGAGGAGGGTTTGGGGAGGAGGAGCTAGAAAGGCTGAGGGGAAGGTGGGGGCCAGGGCATCACTGGGGTCCCTCTCGCTGCCCCTCCCCTCCACTGGTCCAGCCGAGTGCCCACAGCCTCCCCTGGCCTTCCAGGCCATATCCCCTGCGTTGCCCGCCCCTTTGAGCCCAGCTCAAAGCCCAGGGCTAACGCAGAAACCCCAGTGTGACCCTGTTTCCTGTTGGACCCATCCCGCGGTGCTCCAGCAGGCGGCCCACCTGCGGCCCGGCGCCCCGGGGCGTCTCCCAGGCACCAGCACGCAGCTCACCACCGCCGCACACCTCTCCCCTACTCGGCGTCTGGATCGCAGCCAGGGGCCGGCAGGAACGCTCCTGTGTGGGGACCCGCAGCTCCCTGGCCCTGCGTCTGTTAATGTCCCCCACATGGTGGGGGCTCCCTGCAGCCGACACTTCCCTCTGTCGCACCTCCTCCTGCCCTCTGTGGGGCGGTCCCTGGCTCCCGCACAGCCGGCTGGCAGAATTGGCAGCGTAGCGGGCCCTGGGGACGCGGCCACCAGGCGGGATCGCAGGCTCCATCCGCAGTGCTTTGCGCCTCCAAGCAGCGCACACCGAGCTTCCTGCCCGTGGGGAACGGGGTGCAGACAGCCGGGGTGCAGCAGTGCCGTCAGCCAGCCCTCCCCACCGCCCCGGCCCCGGCATGCGATCGCGAGGAGCCCACTGTCTCATGTGCAGCAGTGACAGAACGCCGGGCCGCGGGGGATGTGCTGGGAGAGAGGAGGGGCCCCGCACACACCGTCCACCGCGGGCCTGGGCCTGGGCCTGGTCTGAGCCGCAGCCCCCCGAGAAATCCTCCCCGCTGCCCCCGAGAATCCTCCCCGCTGCCCCTCGAGGATCCACCCCGCTGCCCCCCGAGGATCCTCCCCGCTGGCCACCGAGGATCCTCCCCGCTGGCCACCGAGGATCCTCCCCGCTGGCCACCGAGGATCCTCCCCGCTGGCCCCCGAGGATCCTCCCCGCTGGCCCCCGAGGATCCACCCCGCTGCCCCCCGAGGATCCTCCCCGCTGCCCCCCGAGGATCCCCCCCGCTGCCCCCCGAGGATCCTCCCCGCTGCCCCGGAGAATCCACCCCGCTGCCCCTCGAGAATCCTCCCCACTGCCCCCCAGAATCCTCCCCACTGTTATCCTCGGGTACTGCTGCAAACCAAGACATCATGCAGAGCCGAAGAGTGAGGAGGTGCTCCAGACCCACATGCGTGCACACCACAAACACACACAGACACGCAGACACACATACCTCACCACATACACATGGGCGTATACAGACACGTACACACAGACACGCAGACACACATGGACACACACACCACGGACACACACGTACACACACAGACCTACAGACACACACAGACACACACACATGGTGGGGCTGTCAAGGACGCACAGGCACCAACTCAAAAACCTCCCAATGGCCAAAACTAGAACAATTTGAGCAACAACATACGGTACTGAATTTTAACCCAAACGACCCACATAGAGGGAAGAAGAGACAAATGTCTCTGCAGAAGAATCCGATGCCCCGCGTGGGTGCCCCCTCGGGCAGGAGCACAGTCCCCTCCCCTCGGGCGCAGGCACGGTGCGGGAAGCGGAGGGGGGCAGCGTCCCTCAGCTGGGTGGCCAAGCCAGCATCCCAGCAACACGTCACGCCGACCCCGGGCACCTGGGAGGAGACGAGAAAGGCTCTCCCCTCTGATCTTCCTCCTAAATCACATGTCAGAGTCTAATCCTGAGAGAAACACCAGACAAGTCCCACCCGGGTCACCCCACAAATGCCTGCCCAGCTCTTCTCAAAACTCAAAGTCATCAAAAACAAGGGAAATCTGGGGCGCCTGGTGGCTCAATCATTAAGCGTCTGCCTTCAGCTCGGGTCATGGTCCCAGGGTCCTGGGATCGAGCCCCACATCGGGCTCCCTGCTCAACGGGGAGCCTGCTACTCCCTCTCCCTCTGCCGCTCCCCCTGCTTGCGCTCGCTCGAGCTCTGTCAAATAAATAAAATCTTAAAAAACAAACAGGAAAATCTAAGAAACGGTCAGTCTAGATGAGTGTAAGGAGACCTGATTAACTGTGATGCGGTGTTCTGATGGGGACCCTGGAACAGGAAACAGACCCGAGGGGAGAACAGGGGAATCTGGACACAGTGTGGGCTTCAGTGAACGACGACGGATCCATATGGGTTTGGCAGCGGCAATGACGCGCTGCCCCCCTGTAAGACATCAACACCGGGATGGACTGTCTTCAGGATTTGTCTGTAAATCTAAGCCGGTCCTAAAAGAAAAAGTTAATTTAAAAAAATCAAATCATGAAATTTACATATGCAGGTTGCTGGGGGGCGGGGAGGCTTTGGGAACTTCCCAGTTCGGGACCGCTGTCCTTGGAATGGACGCGCTTCGCAACAGGCAGGATGACAAATCCATGGCTTCTCTGACGCGTGGATTGGGGCCATTACAGCGATTCCTTTATTGCTGGAACTTCTTGCGTTAAGATGGAAAACCAGAAGCCAAACGACACCCCTGGAGAGACTGCAGCAATCGCTGCCCCTGTCTAGGCCCGAAAGCAGCACCTGCCCCAGCTAGCTCGCCACCTGCGAGCACGACTGTACGCAGCCGATCGACACAGCCCCTGGCACTGGGCGATCGCGGTTCACCGGGCTTCTCCTGCACAGCAGTTTGAAAGGGTGACCGGAGCGGGCTCTGTAGCTGGCAGGGCCAGCCGTCCACACCCACAGCCTTGCCTCGAGTGTCCCCGCTCTCGGCCACGTCAGGGTCCAGGAGTCCCCCTTGCACAAAGCCTCCCGTGGCTCCCTACACTGACAGCATTACGTGGCCTGCATCCCACGAGCTGGGGGCGGGAAGAACTTTAAACCCCGTAGTAAGACACACACTAACTAGAAGACAGGACATAAACCCGCAAGGCCCAGGGGTCTGCCCCTACACATCTGTTAATTATACAAAACGCCCCCTTTTCCAGCTGCTGAGCCACGGCGGCACTTGGCCGTGGCCTCCGTCCCACCGCGGGGTCCTGACTCCTCTTCCTTCCGATGCAGTTCCTTCGCTGAGGACCCATGCCCTCACTGTTTCCCTTTGTGAAGGAAGCCTGGTGCCAACTTTGTCTGACAACGTGTTTTATCACCTGCATTCTCAGAGCATATTCTCCTGGAGAGAAGTCAATATTCTGAGTTGTTTTTTCACAGTTTAAAGATAGAACCTCATTGTCCCCTGGGTTCCGCGTCCCTCTGGAGAAGTCCCCGGTGTGTTTCTATTGCTCTGTAGAAGACAGCCTGTCCCTTCTGGCAACTGTAGGGATTTTCTCCTTGTCTTTTGTTTTCCACGTTTTAACATAATGAGCAGAGAGGGCTTGTGGATGTTTGTTTTCAGCTGGCGTGGGGCTGGCAGCCCCTTCCATGTACAGCTGGAGGCTGTCGCCAGTGCCCTGCAGTCAGAGACCTAAATCCGTTGCCCCCTGATCCCCAAGCCCTGCCTTTAAAGGAAAAGCTTACAGGGCCGGTCACAGAAACATGAACGCATCGTTCAGGGCAGGTTTGTGGAGAGAGTGTCTCCCATCCCAGGACCATCCTGGGGCCAGACAAAACGGGGCGTCCTTCGGGTCTGCTCCCGAGGAGGGCCGGGCTGCTCCGTGTCATCTCCCCAGAGTAGCTGAGGCCTGTGCCCTAGGGCGAGAAGGGTCCCAGCCCCCAGCCTTCTCATCCCCTCCCTGGCTGTGGGCCCCTGTCCCCTCGAGGCATCTGGCCAGCAGCCATCCTGGTCCCAGGGTCAGACTCGGGACCTGGCTGTCTTTCCCCTCCAGTCCCCAAGACCCTCCCTCTCTGAGGACTCCGGGCCTGTGCTCACAGCCTGTGCCCCCCCCCCCCCCCCCCCCGCCTGTGCTTAGGAGGCACCGTCCTGCTGAGATCTGTAGGTCAAGGATGGCCTTGGAGCAGGGGTGCCCTGAGCCAATCACCAGGAATAGAGATCCTTAAATGGGTGGCAGACTCTGCAGCTGGCCTTAGGACGGAGACCCGGGTATGACTTCGGCCCTCCCCTCCCCTCTCCTCGGTCCTGCTCGTGGGCTTCAGCACAACAGCGTACACTGGCTCGATGAGGACAGGGAAGCATAAGCCGCAGACGGACTGTCAGCGGCCTGTGGCCTGCTGCGCCATTCTGACGTTCTCTCGGAGCCGCCGTGAATTAGAGCAAAGGTCCTGTGGTCACATGTGGCCCTGGAAATGAGTGAGCGGCAGCCTGGCCTGAAGCCACGTGGCGCCCGAAGGACAGGCAGTCCGGGGTCTTCCCAGCCCACCTGAGCTCCCTCAAGACCAGAAGAATCACTTTTCACTCCCCATCACAGGCTTTGTGGGACTCTGGGCCCTGAGCCGAGGCCTCTGCCAAGCCCACTGCTGTATGCCTGTTCCCAGGCCCACTGGTCCGGCTGGCCCCCCAGTGACCAGTGCAGGTTGCTGCTGTGTTTTGAAAGAGGACATACATGCCCTCTGGGCAAGGTGCGACGGACGTGCCCCTGAGTCCCTGCACTAAGCCAGGTCATCCCGCCCTCCCCACCAGCCCCAGGCCCCCGAGGGCTCCATTTTCCTCAAGTGTCTTCCCAAGGGAGCTAGGGCCACGGGGCTAAGCCTGGAAACACAGAAAGGCCCTACCATCTCCTTTCCTGGACTTGGCCGGGCGCTCTCAATCCCCTGACCTGGGCCTCCTCAGAAGAGAAGGCAGGTGGGAGCAGACAAGTCCGACCATAGCAGAGCACCCTCCCTCTGGGAGCAGGCCCTAGCCGGGCATTCCGGCATCCCACCGAGCTCAGGTGTGCAAGAAACCTCACCGGAGGGGGCCCGGGAAGAGGTCAGCAGGTATGGGTCGTGAGCCTGGCCTCTCTCCTCCAGCGGGACCCACTTCTCACTCCCAGGTCCCCTTCCCAACCCCTCCGCCCTCCAGGGCTGCTGGGGTGGGACACTCCAGGCATCACAATCCCTCGTTTGCACGGGCCTAGCAGATTGGCTTCTAAGAGACCTGGCCTGGCCTTCTGCATGTCCCCAGTGGCTCTGGAGGTCATTCACCATTGTCTGCAGGGCCTTCTGATTGGCTGGCCTTAGGGAGGCCCACCCTGGTAGTCCCAGGACCCATAGGCTCATCAGCTCCTCTGAGGTCTGCAGAGGGCGGCCGGGACCACAGGGCCAGCCAGCTCTCTCAGTGATGGCCAAGGCCCGGGTCAGAGCCCTGCGTCAGCCCGGTCACCCCACGCTGCAAGTCTGGTCACCACTATGGGGTCTCTTTCTGTAAGCTCAGCTCTGATTCTTAGCCCTCCTTGAGGATCGAGAGCAGAAAGACCCCGATGCTTGCTCGTCTCCCTGGGGCTGTAGTGGACAGAGACCCTCTGCCAGCCCTGGTTTCTCCACTGGTAGCCCAGGGACAGCTCTGAGCCCTGGTGACTCATCTCCCCACTGGGCACAGGAGGGCCGCCCCTCAGCGGGGAGAGGCTGACAGAGATGTGGCCCTGAGGTGGGGAGAGACTGTGGTCGCCCACTTAGGGGGTTATTCTCCCCTGTGGGGCGGGCTTACTGGCACCTGTCCGGTGGTCTCCGTGCACCTGGGAGGGTCACACACCGTCTCCCGCACAACTTCGCGGGTCCCCGCAGGCAGCCCCGCGCTGAGTGAGGCTCCTGTGACCCCTCGCGCCCCTGCACCTCTGGGGGGCTCAGATGAGGCTTGGGGGTCCAGAGGTTCAGGACTTGCCCGACACGGCCGCAGGTGGCAGGGCTGGGACCGCCCCCCTTGCTCACAAACCTTCCAGGGGGCGGCAAGCCCGAGCTCAGCGATGCGGGAGCGCGTCTGCGCTGAGAGGCGGACTGTGGGGGGCCCGCGGCGGTGGGGGGGCTCGCACTCGGCAGAGTCGGCTGGCAGGCGAGCTGTTCCCGGAATGAGGGCTGTGTACCAACAGTGACAATAAAACACTCAGATAGCTTCAAGCTCTTGGTTCAGAGCCGCCGAGTCCGTGGAAAACAAACAAACACAGGCTTGAGAGCCTCGTGGCACCTCGTGGTTGGCGGAATGATGCCATGGGCTTGGCGGGCGACGCGTCGGCGGCAGGCGGGCAGCGGGTGGGGCGGCTGCGTGAGGCTGTGGGGCCCTCCCACGTGTCCCAGGTGGGGGACCTGCCCCTCCAGGAGCCCCCTAGCCATGAACTGGAGGGGAGCCATGGCTGGCCGCCCAGGGCCCCGGACCGCACGAGTTGGGCACCTAGCCCTGCTCTGCACCAGGGCCGTGGTAACAAATGACCCCACACTGGGGGGCTTCACACAACAGAGGTGTGTTGCTCCCTGTTCTGGAAGCCAGAGTCCGAATCAAGGTGTTGGCGGGACTGTCCTCCCTCCAGAAGCTGCAGGGGAGGGTCCTTCCGGCCTCTTCCAGCTCCTGGGGGCTGCAGGCGTCCTGGGCTGTGGCCACCTGGTCCCAAGCACTGCCTTTGTCTTCACTCGGGGCCCCGCTGTCTGTCTCTCCTCCTTATGTTATAAGGACACCTGTCACTGGATTTGGGACCCACCCAGGTAATCCAGGATGGTCTCCTCTTAAGTGCTGGGGAGCCAGGAGGACCAAATCCCCCTCAAAATCTGAGACCAAGCAGTGGGAGAGCAGCAGACTCCCCCAGAGGCAGGCGTGAGAGGCTGTGGGCAGCGGGGGCGCCTCCAGACAGGGCTCTCCTCCCAAGTGGAAAACCGCACCCTCTTGTCCCCCTGCGCTGGCCTCCCAGCCAGGGCCACCCCAGCCTTGGAGCTGCCTCATCCTGGGGACCCACGTGGGCCCCTGGTCTCTGGTCCAGGATGATGGCCACGTCCAGCTGTGGCCGTGGGCAGACACACACTGGTCGAGGGACCGAGGGCTGTCACCCCAGGCTGCTCCCCAGGGCAGCCCCGTAGGGACTCCGCCGCCACCCGGCGCCAAGCCCATGGATCTCTGCTCCATTGTCCCCTCCTGGTGCCCGTTCCCACAGCTCCCCGGTCTCTGACAGGCGCACCACCCAACAGCGACTCAGACCCAAAATGAGAGCCCTTAAAGTGAGAGAGGGGCGCCTTGTTTTAGAATGTGAGTGTTGTAAATGACAGCCAGTGTGGAGACATCACAGGCCACACTCACCCCAAAGTGGAAAGAAGAGGAAGAGGAGGGCGGCACCCGCGCAGCCGAGGATGCACAGCCACCGCCCGGCCGGCCCGCGCGTGGACGGCCACGCGCCACAAGCCAGCGGCAGCCGGCGAACGGACGAGCGCTCTGGGTCCATCCCCAGAGAAACAAAATGCCCACAAAACGGGGTGCACGAGCCTCACCAACAAGCTGAGCGAAAGACACGAAGGAAAACCCACTCTCCGCGTCCACCTCGGGAAGCCCGGAGCAGGCGAGGGCACGCGGAGACCCCGAGCCGGGAGCGGGCGGGGGCGGGGGTCCTGGCGCTCCGCGGGGGCGGGGCTTGTGGCCTGGCCGTCCCCGCGCCTCGGACCGCACCCTTCCCACGTGGGCACGGCACGTGGCTCCAAGCCGCGCCCTGGGGGGGGCGTGAGCTGCTCCGCGCGCGTGCGCAGCCCCTGCGAGCGGACCTGGGTCGCCCCCGGCACAGAGGTGGACGTGCGAGCTCGGAGCCGGTCCCTCCCGTGAAAGTGGCCGCTGTAAATGCTGCACGCGCGGCAGCAGACGAAGAAGGCCGGCCGGGCGCCGCACGTCCCGATGGCAGACTTAACCGCACACCCAGAGGGATGTGCTAACTTCTGCATAAAAATGGGGGAACAGGGCCTATGTTCATGATTGCTCGTAGCTGCGTCGGGAAGCTCTGGAAGACCCTGAGGACCGTGATACTAGAGCGTGAGCTGGCGGCTCCGGAGGCTGGGTGTCCCCGCGGGGTGGACGGGCGGGGCGCTCTCTGGAGCCTTCTGTAAGGACACTGACCCCGTTCGTGGGGGCTCCACCCGCACAGCCTCCCCGGAGCCCACCTCCAAAGACCATCACCTGGGGGTTAGGAGTCAACGTAGGCATTTGGGGGGCCGCAAACATGCAGACCGTAGCGGGCGCTGTCACGAGACAGCATCAGTCTGAGTCCCCTGCCCGCCCCCAGGGCCGAGGGGTGTGTGTCCACAGGGATGTGAAGGGACTGGGAGTGGGCTCTGGAGAAGCCCAGCCGCGGCCTCCACGCGCACTTCCACGGACAGCTCAGTCTTGGGGCCTACCTGCCTCTCGTCCTCGGTACGTCTTTATCTGGCTGTTCGCTTGTGCCCCTTATCACAAACCAATAAACGCAAGTAACTTGTTTCTCTGAATCCTGTGAACTGTTTCAGCAAACGATCAAACCCGAGGCCAGAGTCCTGGGAATCCCTGACTTGTATGTGGTCAGAAGTGCGAGTGGTCCAGACCCGTGACCGTGGTCTGGAGTGGGGGTGATCTCGTGGGACTGAACCCTGGACCCTTGGGGTCTGTGCCGAGTCCCGGTTCTTAGCGTCGGATTGGACTAAATCGTAGGACACCCTTCAGAGTCTGCAGAGAATTGTGTAATTGCTTGGTGTGGAAAACCCCACACATTTGGTGCGGGAAGTGTTCTGTGTGTAAAACAACATCCTGGCGGTGGAGATGTTTTCAGACTCCTCTTGGTTCCAACGACCCTGACAATCTTGAGCAATCCTGGTCAGGTATTTTGTCAGGTTTTTCCAAATTCTGTTGGGATTTGATGTCTTTCTCATGGTTGGCTGGTGGTGTGGGTCTGGGAGGCGATCACGGAGATCGTCACATCACATGCAGGAAGCACACAATCCACATGACGTGTCACTGCGGGCGCTGGCCTTGGTCACCAGGCGGAGGTGTGTTTATCAGGTTTCTCCACTGGAAAGTGACTCTTTCCCGCCCCATCCACACTGTCCTCCAGAAGGAAGTCACTCTGTACAGCCCACACCTAAGGGACAGGGCCATCCCTCAACGGCGGCGGGGTGGGGGAACACCTCCTTAATGGGGGAACACCTACATAAATTATTTGGAATTCATCTGCACAGAGATTTGTCTCTCCTCCCCCATTTACTTATTCGGTCATTTAAATCAGTTCAGATCCACAGGAATTATTTTCTTGTTTGGATTATAATCCATTGCTATTTACTTTGTTGCTCACATTGTTCCAGCTCTGTCCCCTGGGTCCCTCATCACAGAGCCTGCCCTCATCAAGGCAGAGTTGTTTGCTTAAGCCGTTTCTTACTCCAGGCTCGTCTTGTGTGTTTCCCGGTCCCAGGATCAGCCTTTTCTCCAAGGAGCCCTGGTTCTTTTTCCTGGAGAACGGTGGTGCTAGACACCAAGAGCTAGGCACTGGGTGTGCTCATTGCCGCTGGGATTGCATTGCCTCTCGGCCTCTCTGCCAACAGAGAG
Source organism: Neomonachus schauinslandi (assembly GCF_002201575.2). Lineage (NCBI taxonomy): Eukaryota > Metazoa > Chordata > Mammalia > Carnivora > Phocidae > Neomonachus > Neomonachus schauinslandi. The sequence continues at coordinate 1,185,428 of NC_058411.1, read as the reverse complement.
AAGTGTGTGTGCTAATTGCAAGGCTACGTCTCTGTAATAATTCCATATGTAATCATTTGTAGCTATATCATGCTAAACGTTGAGTTCATGCTGACATTTCCACCTCTAATCTCCACCACATGGGTCATTCCTCCCCTTGCTTCTGTGCAAATTCCCACCCCAGCGGTGAGAAGTCTGACTCCTGCTTGCCTGCCAAGTACTTATTGTTCTGTTCCAGTACACATGCCCCGTGGCATCAGACTGTGCATCCTGAGCCCCATGGAGAACAGCTTTATCAAGCAGAGTCCAGTGCTTGGGGACACTTCCTTCTGCTTTTAGGCTTGCAGATTTGACTCATTCCCAAACTTACTTAGGCCAGCACCTTCTCTCCCATTCTCCTTCACTGAGGCTTTTCCACACATTTGTGTCACAGCTAAATTCTCTCAACACAGAGTGTATCCCTTCTGGGAAACTTGAGACCTAAATTGTTGGTTTTTAATTGACGTACATTAAGGGTCTCCCTGGGCTGTAAAGTTCTATGGGTTTTGATAAATGCGTGATGTCCGTATCCAATGTTATAGGATCCTACAGAATGGTCTCACTGCCTGTGCTCCGTCTATTAACCCCTTCCCTCCCCCAAGCACCTGGCATGCCCTGACCTTTTTAGTGACCATAGTTTTGCCTTTTCCAGAGTGTTCTATGGTTGGAATCATTCAGTCTGCAACCTTTCCAGACTGGCCTCTTTCACTTAGTGATATGCATTTAAGTTTCCTCCTTATCTTTTCATTACTCAATAGTTCGTTTCTTTTCATTGCTGAATAATATTCCATTGTCTGGAATTTATCCATTCACAGACTGAAGGAAACCTTAATTGCCTCCAGTTTTGGGTGATGATGATGATGAAAACTGCCATAAACATTCCAGTGCAGGTTTGTGTGGACATACGTTTTCCTATCAGTTGGATAAATACTGAGGAGTGCAATTGTTGGCTTGTATTGTAACATTATGTTTAGCTTGTAAGGAAGTGCAGAACTGTTTTTCCAAGTGACTGCACCATTTTGCATTCCCACCAGGAACAAATGAGCGTTCTTGTTGCACCACATCCTTGCCAGCACTCAGTGTTGCCAGTTTCTTTTTTATTTTAGCCATTCTAATGGATGTGTAGCAGTATCTCATTGTTTTAATTTGCAATTCCGTAATCAGAAATAGATCTGCTTTTTTTTTTTTTTTTGCCATCTGCGTATCTTCTTTGGTGAGCTGTCTGTTTCACTCTTTTGCCCATTTTTAATTGGGATATTTGTTTTCTGGTTGCTGAGTAAGATTTCTGTATATTTCTGGACAGACTCGAGAAGCTGAATAAACAAATGGACAGACCATGTATGAAAACAGGACTCTGGCCCACACCCGGAAGCTGCCATTGTCCACAGTAGCCAGCCTGCTGTAAGCTGCACTCACAGGAAGTCAGACCATGATCGCCAGCAACAATCCAGGAAGCCAAACTAATCCCTGTAGCAATCAACCCCAAATTGCCAGGACTTTATTTGTAACTGACACATCCTTAATTTTTGTCCCCACTTCCAACTTAGGACCAGTCAGAGAAAGCCAAATATGCTTCCCAAAGCAACCACATGGGACGCCCACTTCCAGAGCCCAGCTGCCCGGGCTCGGTCAGCATCCACCTGAGCTGTGCTTTCCCACAACAAACTTTTCCCACTCTTCTGCCTGCCTTTGCATCTCCGGCAAACACGAGTGATGGTGGCCAAATCCCTTGCTACAACAAACTTTGAACAAATAGGCTTTGCCTCTTCTCATTTGGTTTGCCTTCATTTATTTCCACAAAGCGTTTTACCAGATAGGTGCTTTGCAAATATTTCTTTTCTCAGTCTTCAGCTTGTCTGTTGGTTCTCTTAACAGTGTCTTTCAGAGAGCATAAGCTTTGAATTTTAATGAAGTCCAATTTCTGTTTTCTTTCATGGATCATGCTTCTGGTGTTTTATCTAAAAACTCATCCCAAGGTCACTTGGACTCCCCTACAGCCTCTTCTAGGAATTTTTAAGTATTGCATTTTATATTTAGGTCTGTGACCCACTCTGAGCTCATTTTTGTGAAGGATGTAAGATCTGAGTCTAGGCGTTTTTGAATGTCCAGTAGTTCCAGCACCATTTGTTGGAAAGACTCCTTTTTCCATTGTACTGCATTTGTGTCCCTGCAGTAGATCAGTTGGCTATGTTTGTGTGAGTCAATTTCTGAGATCTCTAGTCCGTTCCATTTATACACTTTGCATATGGCTGGATTTCATTGGCCAGTATTTTGTTGAGGACATTTGCATCTATGTTCATGAGAGTTACTGGTTTATAGTTTTCATTCCTTGTACTATCTTTATCTGGCGTTGGCATTAGGGTAATGTTGACCTCATAGAGTAAATTAGGAAGTGTTCCCCCTGCTTCTATTTTCTGGAAGAGATTATAGAAAATTGGCACCATTTCTTCCTTAAATGTTTGGTGGATTTCACCAGTCAAGCTACCTGGGCCTGATGCTTTATTTTCCAGAAGGCTATTAATCATCGATTTGCCTCTTTAATAGACATAGGCCTAAATCAGATTATCTATGCGTCCTTGTGTGGATCTGGGTAGTTTTTGTCCTTCAAGGAATTGGTCCATTTCATCTAAGTTATCAAATTTGTGAGCATAGAGTTGTCCATAGTATGCTTTTATTATCCTGTTAATCCCCATGGGATCAGAAGTGAAGTCAGTCTGGCTCAGCAATCCTTAGAAATAACAGATTGAGACCCACCTGAGGCCACCTTTCCAAAGTTTGGCATGGGTTGCTGGATGTGCTCTGAATTTGCCTTGTTACTGAGTTTATTTCTGACTATAGACTCTCCATTTTGAATTAGCTTCTGGTATAAGGTTAGATTCAAATCTTCCCCTTCCGTTTCATCCGGATCAAGGTACGATACTGGCATCCCAGTGGTTCTACTTTAAATCAGAACCATCCTTAGGATTGGGGACCGCAGCCAGGAGCATGGAGATCTGGGTCAACAAGGTGGTAGGGCTTGTCTGTGCCGAGCTAAGCCTGCAGGGGCCTCAGAGGAGGCTGTTCTGCTTTATTAGGGTCACGGGCAAATGATGTGAAGGTAAGAAGCTAGGAGCGGAGGCAGCCCCACCTGATGGAGAGTGACTGAACTTGTAGCGGTGCCTCTCAAACTTGTCAGCATATTGAAACTTAAGGAAAATTCTGATGTCCAGGCTCTGTGCCAGAGACGCTCACTTAATTGGTTTGGGGTGCAGCCTGTGTTCAGGTACCTTGGATAAAGTTCCAAGCGCAGGCACCACTACATCTTGACACGTTTCACCCACATAAGTCACCAAATAATGGAAAAGAGGGAAGGAAGGAATGTGTTAGGGCCCCTTGGATGGTCACACCTCAGGAAGCCAAAGGGCTTCATTTGCCATGTGACAGTGCTGACTTCTTCACCTGTGAAGTCATATGCTGTCACCAGGAGAGACTGGAAGAGCCTGATGTAGACCATTCCAACCCTGTGAAGTCACTGATGTAAGTTGTAACACGCTAAAGAGAACAAAACAAGCCTGATGGCTCCCACTTAGCCTTAGGAACATTTATGCCCTTAAACTTCTCACTAGAAATTAAAGAAAGCCTCTGCCTGAAGGCTCTGAATGAGAAAGGAGTCCTTGGATGTCATTGCTGTCAGTCTGCTTGGGTGTAAAAGAAAGATTGCCTGCAGGAAGGGGAATGGCTGGGTTGTTTGTACAGGGCTTGACTGCAGAGGCACCTGGTTTTGCCTTTTCCTGCCTGGAGTATGGTCTGGCTTCAATCCCAGGTGAATGTCAGAAGGAACCAGGAACAAGCTCTAGAGTGTCTAAATGCAGCCAAACAGACAGAAAGGCTGCCATGAGATTAAGAGAAATGAACAGAATGTATGGGCTTATCTGACTGAAAAGTCCAGCAGGAGTGACTTCAGGCATGGCTGAATCAAGGTGCTCCAGGATTTGCCATCAATCTGCCTCCACCTTTACTTTCTACCATCCTCTCCTTTGGCCGCCTCCTCTCACAGGCTTTCCGTTCATGGTAGCACATGGTTTCTGCCATTGCCAGCTTGGCAGCCCCAAGGGAAAGGGAACATATAAACTGCTTCTTGCTTCCAGTGGCCACTTCCCCTTCTCCCGTTGGAATGGAATTTTGAGCAAAGCCTACAAACCCAGTTACCCACTGACTACCTCCCTAGGTCTGTGAGCTCCTCCAGATCTATTTGCTGTCCCTCTCCACCCTGCTGTCTGCCTGGGGAAGCTGCCCTGTATGAACAATAGCCACAGACTCCCTTGCACTCTCTCTTCTGAAAGGATCTGGCCAATGAGCAGCTCTGGCAGGAAACTGTTGTCACGTTATTTATTCCTCCAGCTCCTTGCTTGTCAGCATTGCCTCAAGCTGGCCGTGTCACTTCTCCAGAGTTCACATTTCCTTCCACAGCAGCCCTCTGCACCTGACTTTCCCCGTTCTGCTTCCTCCCCTCACCCTTCAGACAGGAGTGGTAACCGTCCTTGTTTGTTACTAGTTTGGGGTACAGCACTATTGCTTGAGGGCTCCTATAGCCTACCCACAGTTCGAATGTACTCTCTGGATCTTCCTGAATGCTAACAGATGCACAGGATTTGGTGTAGGAAAAGGCTCTAGCCAGTTGGGTATGCACAGAAATGATGTGGGAAACCTCCAGGTCACACCCCAAAAGGAAGAAGTGTGCATCCTACCACCTTGTTTCACCCTCTTCACTGTCTGGAAGGCAGATTAAGTAAAAATCCATCTTGGACACGTGGACAAGAGGAACATCCTAGGGGATGGTGGAGCAAAAATATAGCAAGAGCTAGGACTCCTGCATGCTCCATAAGGCAGAGCTGCCAACCAAATCAGACAAAAATACTGTTGGGGTACTTCAACTGTGGCGATTTAGGGCCCCTGTCCCCGCAGCTGAACCCATGTTCAACCACACAGTGACCCTCTCTTTCTCAACAGTTCCTGTCAATGTTCCAAAATTATCTCTCTGGCCTTGAGCCACATCTCCAACCACAATCCAATCATTATTGCCTAGGAAATGGAATATCCTAACTGGCCAGGCTTGGGTCCATCCCTGGAGCTGGAGCCCTGATACCAGAAGAAGGGGAGATTTGTGCTGGGTAAGCAAAAGCAACTGTTCCTTATAGTTGTGACCACAGCCACATTGAGCACCAGGCACCTGCATCCATGGCTTCATCTTTGCCGTATTTTATTCTTAGCTCTTGTCATCCCATGGGCCAACTGGGCTTAGTTGGGCTGTTCTTCCCTGGTCTCTTGCAGTGGAGGGTAAATGAAGCTGGAGTCATCTGGAAGCTCACTTGGCTGGCCATCCAAAATGGCAACAGTTGAAGCTGGCTGTTCGCTGGAAGTTCAGCTGGGGCTGCTGACCAAAGTGTCCACACACAGCCTCTTGATATGGTTTGGGTTTCTCACAGAAAGGTGGTCCCAGTATAGTGGTCCCACATTTCCTACATTGTAGCTGACTTCCAAGAGGCAGGAAGAGGAAACTATCAGGCCATTGAGGGCTATGGCCAGAACTGCCATGGCATCATTTCTACCATATGCTTTTAAACAAAGAAGCCTCAGGGCCACCCAGTTTCAGAGGTGTTCAGAAATATGTTTCACCTCTGCAGTGGTAGTGACAAGTTCACACTGCAAAAGAGAATGTAGGAAGGGAAAGACTGTGGCAGCTATCTTTGGAAAATACAACCTGTCACAGTCTGCCCTCTGGTCACAGTTCTCATCCCTCCCATATACAAAATACGCTCACCTCTCATTCATCCAAGACCCCAAAGTCTCATCCCATTACAGCACCAGCTCGAGGTCCAGGTCTTATTAAATTAGGTCCAGGTGTGCATGAGACTCCTCAAGTGCAACACCTCAAATATGGTTCTTCTTTATGAAGACCTGTATGATACAAGTGATCTGCCCCATCACACCCAATATGAAATGGTGACATGGAATAACTGTCACCTCACTCTTAATCAAAAATGGACCTCACAACCCTAAAATCCAGCCAGGTACATTGTGTCAGCTCCCTGATTAGGACAAGTTCTGTTTCTTGGAAGTGGTTCTCTGTGGTTCTGGCTTTACTCTTTGAGCTCTAAGCTCTATTGCTAGAATCATTCCTCATTTTCCATCACAAAGGGTCCACATTTTCAGCTGAGTAGTTTCCTCAGCCTGTTTCTGCCTTAGGAAGTTGAGGGCTCAAAGGCTTCCTTTGGTTTTAAGCTCTCTTTCCCTCTTAGTCCACGCTGATATAACTTCTTTATAAGCTGTGTGGGTTTCCTGTATATCAACTTATAATATCTTGAGACAGGCTCTTCTCTACCTTGGGTTGAGACTCAGGGTATATGGGATATCATCCTTATGATTCTTTAAAACCCTGTTTAGAGGAGAGAGTCTACTAGAGTGGTTCTCAACTGGAGGTGATTTTGCTACTGCCTGAGGAACATGTGGCAATGTCTGGAGCATTTTTGGTTTTCACAAGTGATGAGGTGCTGTCATCTAGGGAGTAGAGAGCTGAAATGATGCTAAACATCCAACAATGCACAGAAGAGCTCCCTACAAAAGGAATTATCCAGCCCCAAATCTCAATAGAACCAAGGTCAAGGAACACTGGTCTACAGGAACTGTCCTAAATATTTCTAAATTCTCAAGTAAGCATCTTACAGTCACGTGCTTGTCTTCATTTTTACTCTGAGACATCTTGATATCCTTAATTTGATCTTTAGCCCATAGCTTCTCATTACTTTGAGTATCTTTTGCTGTCTTGAGAGGCTGAAAATGAGAAACAGCTTTATTTTCAAATCCAGTAAGTCCTAACAATAGCACATAACTACTCACTTCATGAAACTCCTTTAAATGTTTTATTGTTTATTATGTAATATTATATAATAAACCATCATGAAACAAAAACCAACTTAAGAAATGAACATGAAAGTGCACCTGGGTGGCTCAATCAGTTAAGTGTCTGCCTTTGACTCAGGTCGTGACCCCGGGTTCCGGATCGAGCCCCACATCAGGCTCTCTGCTCAGCAGAGTCTGCTTCTCCCTCTCCTTCTGCCCCTCTCCCTGCTTATGCTCTCTCTCTCTCTCTCCCACTAACTCTCTCTCTCTCTCAAATAAATAAATAAAATCTTTAAAAAAAAAAAAAAAGAAAGAAATGAGCATGAAAGTTCTTTCCCCTCCTGGATGGATAGTTAAGATGTGTGTCTGGAGCTAACAACACACAGAGTTTGACAATAGAGCCAACACCAAAGAGTCAAAACTGATGCATATATCATGGTGACATTGTTTGAGAAATAAGTTCATTATTGTGTGCCACCAGCAAGGTGGCAGAATTGAGTTCTACCACTATTCTTCCCAAAATTGTCAAATAATTTTGACAATTACCCGTGGATGAGAGTACCTTTGTAGGAGTCCATAAGTCAAGTGGAAAAGTTCTAGCACACTGCTGGAGAAAAAAAAATACAATAGACACATTGAAGGAGTGATTTTACCTGCATCACCCCTCCCCAGCCAGTACAGTTCAGTGCCAAGAGAGACCTCTCCCCAGCCAGTGATTTCTCCCATAGAGTAAAGTACGAGCTTGTGAATGAGTGTCTAGCTTCCCCAGCTACATGAGATGCTACCCTAAAGGTCCACTACTTTCTTCACACTCACAGAATACTGAAGTGACCTGCAAAGATGAGAAGTTGGGAAAAGGCAGGGAACAAAGCAACCAGGACTCATCAGATCTTACTAACCACTTCAGGGACTGCATCAGGAAGCCTGCCCACAAGCCAGTCAGTATGCCTTGCTTACAGAGCCTCCCAATGGCTCATGGGCACCCCCAATGATTCATGCACCTCACTTACCCTCCTCCTCTGTGGCTGGCTCCCTGCCCATGTTCCCATGGAGAGCAAGTGTGAGCCTTTGCAGAAACAGCTAGAGAGCATGCACAGAAAACAAGCCCTGTTCTGTAAGATTGGGAGAAGGCATACAAACTTGAATGTTCCAGGGCGCCACCCTAGGAAAAACAAACAGAAGACTCTCAGCACCTGGCTTGGCTCTGCAGGATCACTAGAAGACATACAATCTTAAAAATTCCTCCCAGGAGGAAACAAGAAGTACAGAGTGGGTGCATTCATAGGAAAGGTCTAATAAAGCTTCAGAATCCCTAGCCAGGCTGACTGATGAAGACATCTCTTTTCCAAAGCCAGTCAGCAAAGACTGGAGGAGATGACTACTTCTTCAGATATGAAGACAGCAACACAAGACTTCAAGAAACATGAAAAAAATCAAGAAAACATGACATCATGAAAGGAGTACAGTATTTTTTCAGTAACTGACCTCCCAAAAATGGATCTCTGAGTTACCGGACAAAAAATTCACAGCAATAGTTTTAAGGAATCTCAGTGAGGTACAAAAGAACACAGATCAACAACTCAAAGAAATCAGGAAAACAATACAAGAATGAAATAAGAACAGAGAAATAGAAATTCTTAAAAAAGAACCAAACAAAAATGGGATGGTTACTGGCAGGGGAGGGGTAGAGGGTGAAATAGGAGATGGGAATGAAGGAGTGCCCTTGTCATGATGAGCACCAGGTGTTGTATGGAAGTGTTGAATCCACTACATTTAACACCTGAAACTAATATTACACTGTATGTTAATTAACTGGCTTCTAAATAAGAACTTAAAAAAATAAAGAGTATTTAGAGCCCTCTCCCCAAAAAACAAAGAACCAAACAGAAGTTCTGGAGCCTAAGAAAACAATGAATGAAATGAAACATGCAATCAGGAGCATCAACAGCAGACTAGATCTAAGCAGAAGAAAGAATCTGTGAACTCAAAAATAGGTCAGATGAAATCATCCACTCAGAGAAGAAAAAAAAGGAAAGGAGTGAAGAAAGCCTATGAGAATTATGGTACATCATCAGATGAACAATATACATATTATGGGAGTCCCAGAGGAAGGAGAAAGGGACAGAAAGCTTATTTAAAAAAATAATGGCTAAAAATTTTCTAATCTGGGGAGAGATGTGGACATCCAAGTACATGAAACTCATTAAGTCCCCAAACAGACTCAACCCAAGGAGGACTTGCCAAGACACATTAAGAAAAAATGTGTCAAAAAATCAAAGACAAAAAATTTCAAAATCAGCAAGAGTAAAGAAACTTATCAATACTCCCATTAGTCTATCAGTGGATTTCTTAGCAGAAACGTTGCATGACAGGAGAGTGGGTTGAGATATTAAAAGAGCTAAAAGAAAAAACTGCTATCCAAGAATACTTTACCCAGAAAACTATCATTCAAAAATGGAGAGCGCTGGCCTGCTAGCTGAGTGGTCAGGCTGCCTCTGCCTATGCCCTGGATAAATGGAGGTGTTAGTGGACGTTAGAAATGAAATCTTATTTTTAAAATCAAATATTTAGGGACGTCTGGGTGGCTCAGTTGATTAAAAGTCTGCCTTCAGCTCAGGTCATGATCTCAGGGTCCTGGGATCGAGCCCCACTTTGCGGAATCCCTGCTCAGCAGGGAGTCTACTTCTCCCTCTCCCTCCCTCTGCTCTTGCACTCTCTCTCTCTCTCTCTCTCTCTCTCTCTCAAGTAAATAATAAATAAAATCTTTTTTTAAAAAAGAGTTCAATTCACCAAAATGTTCTAACAATTGTAAATACATATTCACCTAATATTGGAGTGCCTAAGTACACTAAACAAATAGCAGATCTGAAAGGAGAAATAAAAAGCAATGTAATAGTAGTAAGGAACATCAGTACCTCACTTTCAGTAATAGATAGGTCATCCAGACAGAAAATAGACTTGGACTTGAACTACACTTTAGACCAAATGGACCTAACAGACATAGGACATTCCATCCAACAGCAACAGAACACACATTCTTCTCAGGTGTACACTTAACATTGTCCAGGATAGATCATGTGTTAGGTCACTAAACAAGTCTTAACAAACTCAAGAAGATTGAAATAATATTCAATTATCTTTTCTGACCATAATTGTATGAAACTAAAAATCAATAACAAGAAGAAGGTGGGCAATTCACAGATATGTGGAACCTACAGAACCTGTGGAATGGGAGAAAATATTTGCAAACCACATAGCTGTTAGGGAGTTGATATCTAAAATATATAAGTAAGTCATACAACTCAATAGGAAAAAAAAAAACATAATCCAACTTTAAAATGGGCAAGGACCTAAACAGACAACTTTCCAAGGACATACAAATGGCCAACATGAAAAGGTGCTCAATATCACTAATCATCAAAGAAATGCATGCAAATAAAAACCATAATGATTTACCACTTCACAACTACTAGGATGGCTAGTATCAAAAAAACAAGTGGTACCAAGTGTTGGTGTGGATATGGAGAAAAGGGACTCCTAATGCACTGTGGGTAAGAATATAAGTTGATGCAGCTACTGTGGGAAACAGTATGAAGGTTCCTCAAAAAATTCAAAATGGAGCTACCATATGACCCAGCAATCTGCTTCTGAGTATATATCTGAAGGAAATCCGCATCTCCAAGAGATATCTGCACTACCATGTTGATTGCCACATTATTTACAATAGCCAAGATATGGAAACAACCTAAGTATCTGTCAACAGATGAATGGATAGAGAAAATATTATATATGATGGAATATTATTGAGCAATTAGAAAGAGAGTGAAATCTTGCCATTTGTGACAACATGGATAACCCTAAAGGACATGATGCTAAGTGAATAGGACAGAAAAAGAAATAGAAATACTGTATGAGCTCACTCGTATGTGGGATCTAAAAACAATTAAAAAAAGAAAAAGTCAAACTCACGGAAACAAAGTAGAATAGTGGCTGCCAGATGGGGAGGGGGAAATGGGCAGGTGTTGGGCAAAGGGTACAAACTTCCAGTTGTAAGATGAATAAGTTCTGGGGAGCTAATGGACAGCATGGTGACTATGTTTAATAATGCTGCATTGTATGTTTGAAATTTGCTAAGAGAGTAGATGTTAAGTGTTCTCACCACATATGCACAAAAATGGTAATTATGTAAGGTGACAGATGTGTTCATTTGATTGTAGCAATCATTCCACAATGTATATGTGTATCAATCACCACATTGTAGACTTTAAATATATACAATTTTATCAGCTTGATAATGGAAAAAAATAAATAAAATGACCACTACTATTAAATCTACCTGTATACTCCATCCTTATTCCATCACCTTGTCTCCCCCTACCCTGTGCCACTGGATAAGTAACTACCATCCTGTATATTGTGTTTATCATTCTTTTGCTTTGTTGTAGAATTTTATCACATGTGTATCCCTAAATGCACATTGCCCTATTTTGCTTTGTTTTGAGTTCTATAAAAATTGTATCATGCCATGTATATTATCCAGAAACCTCCTGTTTTTACTGTACATTGTTCTAAGACAATATTGAACTTGGTTATAGTTCATTTTTGTTGCTATATAATATTCCATTGTATTAATGCATCACTATTTATTTATCCATTCTTTTGCTTATGGGAATATGAGTTATTTCAAGATATTTGCTCTTATGCACAATACTGCTTTGAACATTCTTGAACATATCTCCTGACACACATATGCCAAAATGCCTCTAGGCTCTATTAACTAGGACTGGAACTGATGAGTCATAAGTATGCATTACCTTTAACTCCACAGGATATCAAATCATTTTTTTTTAAAGGTCTGTATTTTTTATTTATTTGAGAGAGAGAGTGAGAGAATGGCAGAGGCAGAGAGAGAAGCAGACTCCCCACTGAGCAGGGAGCCCAATGCAAGGCTTGATCTCAGGACCCTGAGATCATGACCTGAGCTGAAGGCAGACACTTAACTGACTGAGCCACCTAGGTGTCCCTCGAACCATTTTTTAAAGTATTGCACTGACCCTAACCCAATGGGCAGGATGGGTCTCACATTCCTGGGTCAGGCAGTGCTCAGGAAGGACGATCTCATTGGGCATGACTCCCCTGAGCTGCAGTGACTTGGGATGAGGGTCCTGCTAGGTGGGTGACCCTCTCTTACAGCCAATAAACACCCCTTGATGTTAAGCTTTGAAAATCACAGTGCCTGACTTAATCATTTATTATGGAGGCATCCTTTTTTAAAGACAGCTATCTGCAGAAAACGCATTGCCATCGCAATGACAAGATAAAGTGCATGGCTGCCTCCAAAAGATGTTGGTTGATTTTGACAACTGACCATTTGGGTCACCTGCTTTTTCTTGTCTTACACTTCCACTTCCTGTGATTATGTTTTTTGGGCAGTCCTTCTCTCTCTCTCTCTCTTTCTCCCTCCAACCCCCACCACGGACCTTGTTTTGTGGCCACAACTGTGCTGTGTAATTTCCAGGTCTTGTATTTTAAAAGGTTTTCAAAGTTTCCTGGTAGTTGTAGCTGAAGGGCTTCTTGCAATCATAATAAGAATCACCAGGCTGGGTCCAACCACAACGATGGTTTTTAATAAGCTGAGACCTGCACAAAACAGGTAAAAGCGTAGGGAGAGTCCCAGACTGAGGAAAAGTCCCCAGGGCCCACACCTCTACATACAGAAGTTGAGTAGCCTGACAGGAAGCTCCCCCTACCGCCTCAGCCTCTTCCCACCCTGCCCTGGTGCACCTAACAGTCATTGGTCCACCCTTCCAGTACCCAGCCAGCTCACCACCTTTGGAAAAGCCAGGTAATAGAAACTTTGGAGAAATCTAAACTACTTGGGAAGGGGGGCCCAGAGCACTGTCCAGCATCTGGACCACAGCTGCTCCATCTCACACCATGAACCACAATTCCCAGCCCTTTTTCCCTGGTGCACAGACCAGCATCCTCAACCTATGAGAAGGTCAGGGAAGAGCTTGAAGGGGCTGTACACAGGGTACCCCAGAGCTCGGCTCCCATGGGGACCACCATGACTGACATCCGCAATGAGACCTCCATGCCCAACCACATGGTATGGTCCCTGTTCAACACAATCTTTCTGAACTAGTGCTGCCTGGGCTTCATGGCATTCACCCACTCCATGAAGTCTAGGGACCAGAAGGTAGTAGGTGACATGATGGGGACCCAGGTCTATGCCTCCACTGCCAAGTGCCTGAACATCTGGGCCCTGGTCTTAGGCCTTGTTCTGATCATTACCTTCATTATTATTTTTGCCACTGGTTCATGAGTGATTTCCCAAGCAATTTCAGAGATCATAAAAAGTTACGGAGGCTACTAGTCGCTGTCCATGGCCTGAGGCTGTCACTCCTTCCCCTGAATTTTATGTCCACATCAGTCTATAGTTGAATTCAATAAAGCACTTGTGTGTGAAAAAAAATAAAGTATTTCACCAATATCACACTCCCAAGCAGTTTATGTATCAGTACACCTCTCCTCCTCCTCACAATGCTTGGCTTTGTTAAACTTCTAATCATTTCCCAATCTAGTAGTCACAATATAGTTTCTTCTTGTGATCTTAATTTGTATCTTCTGGATTAATTTTTTTATGTTACTGACCACTCATGCTGCTTCTTCCATTAACTAATCTTTTGTCCATTTTCTTCTTGGTTTATTTATTTTCTTATTGAGTTCTTTATGTATTATCAATACTAATCCTTTGTTGTTTCTGGGTTGCTTACATCTTTTGCTAGCTTCTGACTTGTCTTTTCACTTTATGGAGTCTTTGAAAAGAAAAGTTTATAATTTTATAAGTCAACATCTAACAAAATCCCTGAGAATTCTTCCCTAGGAATGTCATGCCCACTCTTAACCCTCTCTATTTTCATAAAGTTTTTTAGAATTAGAACTCTGTTGAGATTTTGATTGAAGTTCTAGAGATCAACATATGAAGAACTCACATCCATATGTACCAAATAATTCAATTCGTGAACATGGTACATTTCGCCACTTAGTTTAAAAAAAAAAAATCTTCCAAAAGATAAAGTTTTCTAAAACTTGTACTTATTTTATTAGACTTATGTCTATTTTGTGGGTTTTTAAATTGTGTATTTTTAATTTTTTCATTGCTGGTATACAGAAATACAATTAATTTTTGTATACTGATCTTAGATGGGACACTTTATTAATCTTTTAATATTACTATCACCTTAGAGCCTTTTGAATTTTTTCATGTACACATCAAGATAGTGTCTTACTTCCCAAACCACATAGAATTTCTTCTTGCCTTACAGACCAGGGCCTCCAGTACCAGGCTGATAGAAGCAGTGATAGTAAATATATTTTCTTGTTGAAAATTTCTTGCTGGTTTTGAAGGCAATGCTTCTAATGTTTCACAATTAAGAATTGTGTTTGCTATAAGTGTTTGAACAATACCTTTTACCAAGTTAAATAAGCTCCCTATTATTTCTGGTTTGCTAAGAAGTTATTGTTCCCCTAAATAGATGTAAACATTTATAAGTTTATTTTCTAGGTCTACTGAAATGATTATATGTACTTTCCCCTTCACTGAGTTAGGATGATATTATAGATATTTTAATGTTATAATACCCTATATCATTAAGATAAAGCCTGTTTATGATATATTTGTTTAGGAATTTTTGTGTTTTTGTTCTTAAGACTAGCTTGAAATTTTCCTTTCTTGTTGTACCCTTGTTTGCTTGTGATATCAAGGTTATTATTGTCTCATAGACTAAGTTTCATAAGTAGTCTCTAATATGCTAGTCTTTGGGAGAGTTTGTGAAACACCAGAATAATCTCTCCTTCTACATCTTAATAGAAATTGCCTGGAAAACCAGCAGGCTAAAGTGTTTTTTTTATGAGATAAGTTTTAGCCCCTGATTCAATTTTTGAATTATTTTAAAATTGTTCAGAATTTCTCTTTCTTCCTGAGTCAATTGTGGTAACTTAAGTTTTTTCTAAAAATTCAGCTATTTCATCTGTTTTCAAATATATTGGGAAAATCAATATTTATAATATTCTATGATGGCATCTTCTGTATCTGTTATTAGGTCTCTTTTTTATTCTTAATATTTTTTGCATTTTAGCTTTTTTTTCTTAAGAAATATGGCCAGAGATTTGTCTGTTTTGTTTATATTTTAGGAAATATTTGACTTATTTGAAACTTTCTATTGTTTCTTTGTGTTCTAGTTCATCCATAGTCATATCTTTACTTTTATCTCCTTCCTTCAGCTTTCATTTTTTTTCTACTTCTTTATGTTATTTTAGTCTTTGTCTTATCTAAGTTAAATGCTTAACTCATTTATTTTCATCCTCTATCTTTTTCTAATATAAGCATTTAAGGCTAAAATTTCCTTCAAAGTACAATTTTCATGGCTTCCCACAAGTTTGCTATGTAATATTTTTATTATTGTTCAGGTCAAAAGATTTTCAAATAAATGTGTGATAATATTTCATTTAACTCATGATCTATTTGGAAGTGTGGTTATTAGTTTCTTAGTGAGGAATTTTAAATTTACCTTTTTGTTACTAACTTCTGACTTAATTACATTATGGTGACAGAAAGTGATCTGTATAATCCCCAGTTCTTTGAAATTTGTTGCAATTTGTGTCATAGCCTAAATGGTCAGTAATTTGCTCTGTTGCATTTTTTTTTTACCATTTTATATGTGCTACAAAGAAATATGTATTCTTTAATTGATGAATGCGGTGTCCATCTCTTGCTGTTTATAATCCATTGTCTCCATTATATCTATTATATCCATCAAATTAAGCTTGTAATTATGCTAGTAAGATCACACACACACACACATGCACACACACACACACACACACACTGATTTTTGGCGAATTGACATATCCATAACTGAGAGACTTGTGTTAAAATCTTCCATTACAATAGTGGGTTTCTCTATTTTCATCCACATTTTGCTTTATATATTTTAAAGCTGTTTTATTGGGTGCATACATGTTTGAAATTATTATATCTTCCTGGTGAGCTAAGGCACTTTTCATTACACAATATTAATTTTTATCCCCAATAATTCTTATATATTTAAGTGTGTCTTGTTTGATATCTACATAGGTTCTCCTGATTCTCTAGGTTAATAATTTTTAGTCTATTTTTATATCTTTTACTTTCAATTTTTACACATTCATAAATTTCAGATATACCTTTTATAAAAGCATATAGCAGAACTTAGTTTTTAAAATACAGTCTGTCTCTTTTAACTGACATCAGTTCGTTCACTTATTTTCACAGCTTTATGAGGTAATGATGACGTTCAATAAACTGCACATATTTAAAGTGCACATATTTAAATTTAGTAAGTGTGGATATATGTATATACCCACAAAGCCATCATCCCAATAAAGCTAGTGAACAAATCCATCACCTCCTCAAATTCCCCCATGTCTCTTTATAATCACTTTCTCTCAGTCTTCTCTGTCCCACGACCACCACACAACAACTGATCCTTCTCACTGTATTTGCATTTCCTAGAATTTTATACAAATGGAATCATACAGTATAGACTCTTTTTCTATGGCTTATTTTATTAAGCAAAAATTACTTTGAGCCCCCATCCATATTGTTGTGTGTATTGAAAGTTCATCCCTTCTTATTGCTGAGTTGTGTACTATTGTATAGATAAAGCAACAATCTGTTTATCCATTCACCTGTTGATGAACGTTTTTGTTGTTTCCAGGTTTGGTCTATCACAACTAAAGCTAACATGAACATAAATGTATAAGTATTTACGTGGATATATACTTTCTTTTCTTTAGGAATGGAATAGCTAGGTTATACAGCAAGTGTATGTTTAACTTTTTAAGAAACTGCTAAACTTTTCCAAAGTAGTTGAACTATTTTGCATTTTCACCAGCAATATAAGGGTTCTGATTCCTCCACAGCCCTCACACCAGCACTTGATAAATTCAGCCTTTTTCATTTTAGCCTTTCTATTGATGTATAGCTCTATATCATTATGGAAATTTGTATTTCCCTAATGAATAATGATGTTAAGTATATTTGCATGTGCTTAGTTGCCATCTGTATAATCTTTGGTGAAGGGTGTATTAAAAATCTTTAGCCTGTTTAAGAAAAAAGTTGTTCAGACATGGGAGAGCATGAACACAGTCTAGCACTACTACAAATTATGCAGTCAAATTTCTGTATTGGGGGAAATCAGAGGGGTCACCATATTAAGTGCAAGGGATAAGCCACGCCCTAGGAAAACCATTTTTATGATCATGTTATCTCCCTGCAGTTAATTTGTAATTGGATTCTTTTTTCTCTTATTACTGAGTATTAAGAATTATTTATATATTCTAAATAGAAGTACTTACCAGCTAGATTACTTGCAAGTAGTTTTCTCTCAGTCTGTGGCTGGTCTTTTCATTAACTTAGTGTCTTTTTCAGAGCAGAAGTTCTGTTACTGTTGTTATGAAATCTAATTTATTAATTTGGTCATTTATGGATTGTGCTTTCAATGTCATATCTGGTAAATTTTTGCCTGAACCAAGGTCACAAAGGTTTACTCCCAGGTTTGCTCCTAAAAGGTTTGGTTTTAAGTTTTACAATTTGGTCTATGATCTATTTTGTGTTAATTTTTGCATGTGATATGAGAAATGGATCAAAGTTCTTTCTTTGTGTGTCCAACCTTTCCAGCACTTTTTGTTGAAATGACTGCAGAATTTCTTTTGCATTTGTAGAAGATCAGTTGTCCAAATATGTATGGATCTATTTCTGGACTCTGTTCTATTCCATTGACCTACTTGTCTATCTTTACACCAACCACACATAATTTTGATTACTCTAGCTATATAATAAGTATTGAAATGAGGTAGTGTTAGTCCTCCAACTTTGTTCTCTTTTCCTAAAGTTATTTTGCCTATCCTAGGTCCTTTTTTTTCATATCAATTTTAGAATCAACTTGTCAATTCCTACAAAAAGGCCTCTGGGATTTTGATTGGGATTTCATTGAATCTATAGATAATTTGGGGATCATTGACATTTTAAAAACATTGTCTTCTGACATAAAAATACAGTATAGTCATCCGTTTATTTAGGTCTTATTTTAGCAATGCTTTGCAGTTTTCATATATTTACAGGTCTTTCATATATTTTATCATATCTATCTCTAAATAGCTCATATCTTTAAATTGTAAATGGCATTGTTTAATTTATGATTGCTGTTAGTATATGGAAAACAATTGATTTGTTTTTATTGATCTGCATTTGTTCACTATGCTAAACTCACTTTATAGTGCTTTTGTAGATTCTATTGGACTTTTTACATAGATGATCATGTTTGCAAATAAAAAGTTTTATTTCTCTTTCCAATATGAGCACCTTCTATTTCTTTTCCTTACCTTATTGCACTGACTAGAACTTCCAGCACAAGTTGAGTAAAATTGATGAGAGTAAACATCCTGGTCTCATTCCATCTTAGGAAAAGAGCCTTCAATCTTTCACATTAAGTGTGATGAGAGCTGTATGGTTTTGTAAATGCCCTTTGTCAGACTGAGAAAATTCCCTACTGTTCCTGGTTTTCTGAGAGCTTTTGTTAGTAAAGGATGTTGGATTTTGTCACATGATTTTTCTGCATCTATTTAGCTTATCTTTTTTTTTCCTTGATATGATAAATTACACTGTTTTTCTGATCTTAAGCCATCTCTGCATTTCTGACTTAAATGCCACCATCATGTTGTACTGTTTTTTAAAAAATATTGTTAGATTCATTTTGTTAAAATTCATTTAGAATAGTTGCACCTATGTTAATGAAGGATGTTTTTCTGTAACTTTTTTAAATGTTTTTGGTTTGAGTATCATAGTAATGCTGTCTTCTTAGAAAGAGTTAGGAAGTATTCCTTCCTTTTCAGTTTTTCTGAAAATGTTTATGTAGAATTGGTATTATTTCTTCCTTTCAATGTTTGGTAAAATTCACTACTGAAGAAATCTAGGCCTAAGGGGTTTTTTTGTGGGAAGATTTTTAACTATAAATTCAATTGCTTTAATAGATAAGGGACTGTTCTGATATCTACTTCATTTTGAGTCAGCTCCAGTAGTTTGTGTCTTTTGAACAATTTGCTCATTTTATCTAAGTGGTCAAATATGATGTGGGAAACAAAGGCAGAAGAAAAATTATTAAATTTCCTTACTACCTACATCCCATTGACAAGTCCTTGAAACAGGTAGAGTGACATCCCTCTAGGAACCCAACTGCCTCAATGTTGACACTTTGCTAAGGGCAAAAGGCAATCTTAGCCCAACCCCCCAGGATCCTATAAGTCTACTTTAACATATAAACATTCCTTTGGAAAATTCCTTTATCTCTTAAACTCATCCCCCCACAAGATACATGTTAGCAATCATCCTCCAAGCATATGACTCACAGATATAGGTGGGTCTCATGACTGAGGGTTTACTAAATAAACAACAATAGCTAGCCCCCTCAGGATCCTGGAAACCTTGTTGCCAAAATACCTGGGAAGCTTAAGCTGTCCCTAACTCCCTCCCAACTTAAAAGTATATAATGGGCCACTCCTCCTGACCCCAATGCAGCTCTTTCTGCCCACAGGTCTTATCTCCACGCTTTAATAAAAGCTTTTTGCATCAAAGATGCCTCAAGAATTCTTTCTTGGCCGTCAGCTTTGAACCCTAATGTCTTTCCTACATCAAAATATATTAGCAAAAAGTTGTTTATAATATGCCATTATTATCTTTTTAATATTTGTAAATGATTTGCAAGTGATGTCACCTTTCTCACTCCTAATATTTGGTGCTATCAATTTCCCTCTGCATACTGCTTTAGTAGTGTGCAACAAATTCTGATATATTGTGTTTCCATTTTAGTTAAATTAAAATACTTCATAATTTCTCTTTTAATTCCTTCTTTGACCCATGGGTTATTCATAAGTGTGTTATATTTAGTTAAATATTTGTGGCTTGTCCAGATTTCCTTTTCTTACTGATGTCTGACTTAAATCCGTTGTAGTCAGAGAAAGTACTTTGTATAATTTGAATCCTTTTAATTTATTGAGACTTGACTTACTGCCCAAAATGTGGTCTGTCTTAGTAAATATTCTGTGTACACTTAATGAAAATGTACATTCTATTCATTGTGCAGAGTGTCTTATGTCAATTAGGTCAAGTTGGATAATAGTTTACCAGTGTATCTTTGATGGCTTTTCTAGTTTTTCTATCAATTATCAAAAGAGGAATATAATTATAGATTTGTCTATCTCTCCTTACAGTTCTACCAATATTTGTTTCATGTATTTTTTAAGCTTTATTATTAGGCTCATGAACATTTAGGATTGTTATATCTTCCTCATTAATTTATACCTTTGTCATTATGAAATGGCCTTCTTTATACCTAACAATAATCAATGTTCAGAAATTTACTTTAATATTAATATAGCCACATGATTTTCTTTCAACTAGTGTTAGCATGGTACATCTTTTTCCCATATATTCTAACTTGTGTCTTTATATTTGGCTTTTGTGTCTTATAGGCAGCATATACTTGGTTTTTTATCCAATCTGAGAATCTTTGTCTTTTAATTTAGGTGTAGAGACCATTTTCATTTAGTGTGAATGTTGGTATGATTAGGTTTTAGCCTTTCATCTTGTTACTCTTTTTTTTTTTTTTTTTTTTGTCCCAACCCCATACATAAAAGGGATTTGGAAGAACAAGAGATTTGAATGGACACCTAACCAAAGATGATATTATAGTGGCAAATAAGCATATGAAAAGATTCTCAACATCACTTTTCATTATGCAAATGCATACTAAAGCCACAATGAGATACCCCTGCAGACTTATTAGAATGGCTAAAATGGTTGTCTTTATCTAGTGCTGGTGGGGATGTGAATGAACTAGAATCCTCACACACCACTGGGGAGAGTGTGAAATAGTACAAACATATTGGAAAACAGCTTACAGTTTTTTAAATAGTTAAACATACCTACCATATGACCCAGCCATTCCACTCCTAGTTACTTACCCAAGAGAAAAGAAGCCTTATGTCCATACAAGTACATGTACATTTATGTTTATGTCAGCATATTTGTCATAGTCCAAAGCTGGAAGTAACTAAAATGTCTACCAACAGATGAAAAGACAACTTGTTCCTTTATCCACACAATGGAATGCTAGTCAACAATAAAAAGGGATGAACTGTTGATAGATGTTACAATAGGGAGGGAACTCAAAATAATTCTCATGAGTGAAAGAAACCAGACACAGAGAGTACATATTTTATGATTCCTTTTGTATAAAATTCATAACATACAAACTAATCTGCAGTGAAAGAAAGCAGATCAGTGTTTTCCCGGTGAGGGAGGAGGGAAGAAAGAAGCAGGAAGGAGAATAGCATTACAAAAGGACACAAAGATAATTTGGTGATTGATTTGTTCACCTTGATTGTAATGATGGTTTCATAAACATATATATGTCAAAACTTATCAAACTGTGTACTTCAAATATGCGCAGCTAATTGTGTATCATCATATCTCAATAAAGCTGTTTAAAAAATACATCTTAAACTTAGAATTTATCACTAAGAGAATACAAATAAAATGAGGTCTTCCAAACACTGGAGAAAATAAATAGTAAACAGCTCACAAAGCCAAAGACAGAGAAAGAACAAGGAAAACAGAGCATAAATAACTGATGTATCAACAAACATGTCTGTTTTGACAATACTCTAAATAAAACAATCCAAATATACACTCTTTGCCCAAGGTACACCTAAAATAAAATACTTGAATGTTAAAAAGGAAAAGATAGGAAAGACATGTTGCACATATAAGAAAAAGGGTCAGTAAAATGAATATCAAGTAAGGCTAAAAGAGACAAACAGTAATTTGGTCTGAGGAACAATTCAAGATCCAATGAAAGCATAGCAGTGATTAATCTTTAAGCAGCAAATAACTTATCATCAAAATCTATGAAGCAAAAACTGTTAGAAATACCATGGTAAATTAATAGCTAAAATGTAAATGCGAAGTCCTGAAAGTGTTAACCCCAAGGCCCAAGTTATATGAATCATGTTTGGTTTAATTCTTTTGAGGGCTGGTCGTTGCATACCTGCAGGAACTTGAACCAATAGCCAGGCCTTCCACAGATTTGCCTAAGAGGGGATTAGCATGTTCTGCAACTCAATTATTTTTCAGCAACATAAATTCCTGTATTAAAGCAGTCAAGAATAAATATCCACACCTGCAATTGCAGTGTGGTGAGAATATAACAAGAATGTTGATGGTAATTAAGCCAGACACCAACTGAGCGCCACCACTGTGTGCAATTTTGTTAGCCTAAGGCCCTGCACAAACTCCATGCCCTGTTACAAGTCAGGTGGGTGGGGAGCCTGGGTAGCTCAGTTGGTTAAGCGTCCTACTCTTGGTTTCAGCTCGAGTCACGATCTCAGGGTCCTGGGATCAAGCCCTGCGTCAGGCTCCATGCTCAGCGTGGAGTCTGCCTGAGATTCTGTCTCTCCCTCTCCCTCTGCCCCTCTCCCTGCTTGCACTCACTCATTCTCTCTCTCTCTCTAAAATAAAGAAAATCTTAAAAAAAAAAAAAAAAGTCAGCTGGGTGCCTCTCACTGTTCTGCAAATCCCTGGGGGGTTACACCCTTCTGCTTCCTCTGGCCCACGGCTCCTGACTCCAGTCCTTCCACAGCTCCCAATACTGTTCTCCTCCCCAAGTCAAGGCAAACCCAAATGCAGAACTACAACCGTTTTCCTTGTTTTTCCAAATCCTCCTTCCCGAGCCCATGTGTGGCAGCAGAGTCCACTAAAGGTCTGGGGAGGTGGAAGGAGTTTGCAGCTCACAAAGTTGAATGCCTTACACATCTTACCCCAGGATCCACCGAGCCCCCTCCCTGGGGTCAGACTGAGCTCCTGCTTTCTTCCCACCAGGCTTCTTCCAACTTAGCCACACATCCTTCTGTCCCTCCCGTCCCTGTGTCTCTTTCCAGTCCCCTCCTTCAGCAGGTCATGGGGCTGCTCCCCACAAGGATGACTCTGGTGCAGGAGGTAACATAATGACCTTTGTACGTACTTTCCAAAGGTCCTGGCCACCCGAGCTTTCCTGCATCACAGTGTTGAGCCCTGTCATGGCTCTGGAGGCACATGCACTGCTGTCAGCCCCAGTCAAACGGGACCCTGAAGCTGGAAGAAACTGAGAGACATGACCGAGACCACGAAGCAAGTGTGCAGCCAGGATCCATACGGGTCTCTCTTGCATGCTGACACCAGTGGGCCGGGAGCTGGGTATTGAAAAATGCAGATTCCTGAGCATTCCTGCAGCATCCGCAGCAACCGCTCCGTCTGGCTCTGAGTCGCTCCATGTTTAAGCACCACACACCCAGCTTGTGTCAAAGGTGTGTGTGTGCGTGTGTGTGTAAGAGAGAGACAGTGTATGAGAGACACATGTGTGCACGTGTGAGAGTGTGCATGTGTGTGCACACGTCTGTGTGCGTGCGTACGAGTCGTGTGTGCTGCACATGTGGTGTGCACATGTGTGCATGTGAGAGTGTGTGCATATGTGCACGTGAGAATGTGTGTGCATGTGTGTGCACGTGTGTGCACTGTGAGAGTGTGCCTGTGTGTGTATGTGAAGGAGTGTTGCGTATGTGTTGTGTGCGTGTGTGTGTGTGTCCATGAGCACTTGGGTCTGGGGGCTGAGGTCCCTCTCCTCCCTTGCCTGGGAGGCTACCCCCTCCCTCTCAGCCAGCCCAAGGGGGAGGCAGCTCCCCCACCCCTCCGCCCACCCCCCCGGGGGGTCCACACCTCTGCTGAACGACTCTCCCCTTGACAGTGAGACTGGGCAATCTCAGAGCCCCCCCCCCCCCGTGTTTGTGCCCTCTCTTGGACTACGGGGACACCGCCATGGCTGGGGGGGCACTAAACCCCCACGCTCAGATGGTGGGACGGGGAGAGGGTGAGTCTGAAGCAGTAAGTATGGCTTTGGAACGAACTTGGCTCTTCCGATGACAACTTGCCTTGTTCCAGATGGTTCCTGTGCACGTTCTCCTTCGTTAGCATGCTAATTTATTCTGACTCATCGGGAAGCTGCTGCAGGCGGGGCTGGCGCACACCTCGATGCCAGAGCACGACCTGGGGGCTGTGATTCCCAGCTGGAACAGGAGCCCTCCCCGGGGGCTGTCACCACCGCCAGGAAGAAAGAGAACAGTTGGGGACAAGGCTTCGGCGGCAGCCTGAGCAGCTTGTAATTTCCCCTCCGGTGGCCCTGACGCTCTGTGACAGGATCGGGAGAGCAGGGCCGGAGACGCAGGCTTTGGGAACACTCGCGCAACAAGTTCCCATAGAGCACAAATGTGGTTAAAACATAAGGGAGGCATTGGGAACGAAGACCCAAAGCGGAGAGACCACAGCCTGACATTTCTCCATCAAGGTCAGTGCCTGGGCGGGGCAGAGCCTCCAGGTGCGCGCCAGGTCCCGGGCCTCACCTCTGTCCTCTGGTCGCAGGGGTGCAGCACACCGAGGCTGGGACACTGGGACACACGGGAGGGAAGGCGGAACCACTCTTCCCCCCGACCCTCCACCTCTCCCACCCCCCCCACCCTTCCCTGTGCGCGCCACCAGCAGACCCCGTGCCTCCCACTGCGAGGCTCACAACCCCGCCCAGAGACATTGCCTGCTCTCCAGGGTAGGCACAGCCCCTGCCAGACGCGGAGGGACCTCCCCGGAGCAGCTGGGCAGCTGTGAAGCAGGAGAGGCAGGGCAAACACCCGGCCCCCCAGGAGGACAGCGCTGGGCCCCTGGGAGCCAGGCCCCAGCGGCCAGCTGACCTTGCACAAGCCTTCCCTGCCTCGCCCCCCAGCACCCTGGGCACTGCTGGGCTCCCCCCAGAGGAGGCTCAGCCTCTGGGAGATCCAGCCTGTGAGGGAGCGGGGAGGCAGGCCCTGCCCTCAGAAGTAGCACCCTGACCCATCGTACCGGGCAAAACGCGCCAAAATGGCCACGCTGGCCGCTGGGGCCTGGGAGACGGGTGTTCCATCCTGGCCGAGGTTCCCCGGTAAAACTCGGCGCCCCCACAGCCGGCTCCCTCCCCAGGCATCCGCAGGCCACGCTCCCACCCTCCCAGGACCCGGGTTCCCTGCAGCTCCCCAGTGCTGCAGACAGGAGTCCCCTGTCCCCTGGGAGACAGTGACCAAGCAGCCAGGACGCGATGAGCAGGGTTCTGGAATCCCCTGAGCCCCAGCCACACTGTCTGCCGTTCCCTGGCTACCAGAGCGTCTGTTTCCCCTGAGGAGGAGGGGGTCTGAGCCAGGCGCTGGGACCACGTGCGCTGGGCAGCCCCGGAGATAGTCATAAGGACCCGGGAGTATCAGCGTGAAGCAGGTGCTGAGGCTCCCCGGCTCCTGGGAACACGGTGGAGGCAGACGGCCATGTGTGCGGGAGATCGCAGGGACCAGGATGCCCCCCGGGGGGGCGGGAACGCGGGTGGGGAGAGGTCAGAACCCCCTGGTGTCCTGGATGCCGGGATGACCCTTGAGACCCAGCCCCAGCCTTGCATTCCCTGCTGGGCACAAGCCTGTGTGATCGGGACATGGCTCCAGGACTGTCATCTCTCTCTCGGGGAATGCTCACCCCCCGACCGCCCCGGGGCCGTGAGAGTGGCCGCCCTTGGTTGCAAGAAAGGGAGACAGACGGATGAGCAGGAGGCTCTGTGATAGCCTTCTCTGTCCACAGCAGCCAGCAAGAACAGTGTCCTTCCTCCGGAAAACAGGCAGCAGGCTAATGCCACCTGCCACATGGTGGGTGAAGGGAGAGTGCCCATCCATCCCAGCCTGCCCAGGACAGTCCTCAGTGCATCTGGGGCCCTTACATAGTTGCTAGAAGCACCTGTCACTCCCAAGTGTCCTGGGCGCATGGTAAGTGGTGGGGACTGAGACACCCTCTCTCAACTCTAGAGCCGGCCAGGAGAAGCAGTAGAAGGCTGTGTGAAGGGGCAGCAGGGAAGGCTGGGGGGGGCCAGCCTGGCCGGGGTGGGCGACCCGGCAGGACCCCTGTGCGAGATGATTTCAGAAGCACAGGGGCTTGGCACTGCCAGGCTGGGCTGTGGACGTGACTCAGCTGGGCCCCGGGAGCCATGAAGGCTCAACACTGGTCCATCGGCAAGGTGCAGCAGACAGCCATGGGGATACCCGCTCCTTGTCACGTCCTTGCCCCGGCCCCTGCGTCCCTACCTGTTTGGGACGGACCCCTGCTATCACTTTTGTTACATTAACACCTGCTAAGTGGGGCACAGGTGCCTGATGATGAGCCGCATTCGTCAACAGGCCGCAGAGAAAGTGAAATCGAGACGTCAAGAGGCACAGATCTTGGAGGAAGGGCCCCATGCCTCCAGGAGCCATGCGGGAAGGTCAAGGCAGGGCACAGGGTGAGAGGCAGGACTGGGGGCCATTCCTGGCGTCCGTGAGCAGAGTACCTTGCGCTTCCCGAGCTAGGGCCTGATTGGTACGGTAGAACCCGAGAGTGGGGTTTTGGTCAGCCCCGTGGGGGTCTTCTCCAAGCAGCACACAAGCGGAAGGCCCCAGGGAGACGGCAGGGGGTCAGATCGGGGACTTGCATTTGCTTGGGGCTCTGTGGCAGCCCTCTGGGCACTGTGGTCATGTGAGGGGTGAGGGGCGGGCATCCATGGATGGCCCCCAGGCCACAGGGCCACATGACACCACGCAGTAGCTGAACCACACTCCACACAACGCCCCACTTGGCGAGCTGGGCGGGAGGCAAGTGGGAGGGAGAAGGGGGTCAGGGAAGCTGTGTGGGCATCGTGCCGCGGCGCACAATGTGAGGGTTACAGCCGCCGTGGAAGGGGCCGGGGCCGGCCATGCACACCTCACGGGCGTTCAGGGGGGAATGATCCCACCCGGCGCGTGTGGATCCCACCTGGGATGGCCGGGAGGAAGCTGGCACGGACCGCCGGGGCGGGGCACCGAGCAGACCCTGGCGGGGGGCCATCCGAGGCACTGGTGATTCCAGTTGCTGGATAGCTGCTGTCAGAACTGGGGCTTCAAAGAAAGAAAACACACACGCTCCAATCCCAATTCCTGGCTTAGAGGCTGAACCCCGATCCTCACTGAGACCGCCTTAGAAAACGTCTTAGCTCTAGCAGACACCGGGACAGGGGCCACTGCCCCCTTCGAAGGTGACTCCTTCCAGTTACAATGTCTGCTTTGGGGTGCCCAGACGCAGAGGGTCTCTGATGCGAGCCAGGGCAGCCCTCCACAAAGAATGGGCCCCCAAGGATTTAGAGGGTGCTTTGAATGCCTCTGCGGTCCCCAAATCAGAGAGGGAGCTCAGGGGGGGCCTGGGGATAAATGGCATTCTGACCTGTCTCCCTCAGGTGCTTCCAGGGTGCTCCCCCAGCCCTCCCATGGCTCTCTCTGGTTCCTGAGGGCGTCGCTGGAAAAGCACCTAGCAGAACAGTTGGCTCCTGACCCTGGACTGAGGAGGAGCCCAGTGGGGACCCAGCGCTCTGCCTGCTGCCAAACCCCAAAGTTTCACCATGTTCCTGGAGGAATTTAGGCAGATAGGCGCCATCCCCCAAAGACTAGGAACGCACTTACTGCCCAAGCACGGCTGGTGCCGATCAGAGATGGACATGGGCATCGACGTCACGCAGGGCTGGATCCCGCAGCAGCTGCTCCCGATGTGGGGTCCGTGTGGGGAAACCAGCCATGCACCTGCTGCCCCATGTGCGGGCGGATTTGGGCAGAAGCTTCTCCCCGCTCTCGACTCAGGCACGTACCCCAGTGTGGCCCACAGAAATCTGGATTGTTCCACGGGAACCCGGGCCACGTGGGGACCTCATGCTGCAGGACGTGGCACCTGGCCTACCAGAGGATGGAAGGTAAGCCCACGAGGAGGTGAGACCTCCCAGCGGAGCTGTGTGTCTGAGGGTCTGGTGGCCTGGGACTTGTCAGGACATCCCTCCTTGTCCCCCAACTGCTAGGAAAGAGGCAGCAAGCACAGGGAACTTCGGGGGTGTGGAGGAAAGAACTCACCGTGCAGGGCCCCTCAGTGCCCCCCAGGCCCCGTGCATGGTCTCTGAGGAGCAGGGACGTCTGCAGGTGGGGCAGACAGGAATTCCGTGTAGGTTGCCACCGGTGGCCCCAGTGGGAGGGCCCTCGGCAGCACGTAACCATCCTCATTTGGAGAAACAGCACCTGGCTCGGGCCAAGGGGGCTGTAGACCCCTGATAGTGGGACACCGAATGCCCAGGTGGCCCGAGCTGCCCGCGGTGGAGGGACGCTGTGCCCACACTGCTCCATCACCAAGCAGGTGTACCCCATCATGTATCTGCTGCATCTGGGATTCCCTCCACGGCCAGCTGGGGGAGGGGGTGGCCCACCAGCTAGGGGCCCAGTTCACAGATGGCTACAGCTGCTGCTTGCTTCCGAGAGCCCCTAAGGGCCTGTTATCAGTTGTGGACCCAGTGCCCGGTCTCTGGTCGCCCTGGCCATGCCCTGCACGTCCCCCAGGCCTGCGGGCCCTCAAGACGCTCAAGCAGCCCCAAACCAGATTGTCAAGATTGTCGAAAGCCCATTGAAAGCACATGGTAATTACTTCCAGGGCGTTTATAGTCCCGGAGAGTCTCGAGCCACGCCCCCCGGCCAGGAAGGCAACATTTTACCGTCAAGGACACGACCCTGGGTATTTACAGACGGTAATGAGACTGTCCACTGCTCGATGTTGCCATAAATAAGCAGCAAAACTGCTGAGTTTCACGCAATTCTCCCTGATTGCCTGGAAGGCGCCATTATTTTAATAAAAAAACTAATCAGCCAGCCTCCCCAGCATCTCAGGCTCGGTGTTAATTACAGAGCGGCTGGCCGGCGGGCGGAGCGGAGCGTCGACTGTCATCCCAGGGGTGGGGGGCTCTTTTATGTTAAAAGGAGCGAATTAAAAGAAAGAGGAAGAGTGTGCTTGCCTTAAAAATAATGGTGATCATGCAGGACGTCCTTCTGACCCACGGGACAGACACCACTACCCCCACGGGCCTCCCCTGGTCCGGGCAGCCCCCGGCCTCCTCTGCGCCCACGCGTCTCGGTTCCCTGGGGAGCAGGGGAGTAGGAGGGGACCCCGGCACCGTCTGGGCCAGTGCCACGGAGG
The DNA here is from genome assembly GCF_002201575.2 of Neomonachus schauinslandi. Lineage (NCBI taxonomy): Eukaryota > Metazoa > Chordata > Mammalia > Carnivora > Phocidae > Neomonachus > Neomonachus schauinslandi. The sequence continues at coordinate 1,156,327 of NC_058411.1, read as the reverse complement.
GAACAGAGCTGGGCTGGGCTTCCCAGACACGGCAGGGACAGAGGAAGACCCAAGTGTCAGGCTTCCTTCCCTCTTGCACTCCCTGTGTCCTCTGTCCTGCACCTTCCTCCTGCCTGGAGACAGATGTGATGCTGGAGCTGGAGCAGTCATCTTGTGACCATGAGGCTATGAGCAGAAGGGCAAAAGCTTTATTAGGGATGGCTGGACAGAAAGACAGGAAGCTCCGCGGCCCCGCAAGCCGAGTTCGGAGGCTGCCTGCTCTACGCCACGCTGCTTGTCACGCAAGAAACATAAAGCCCACTCGATGAAGAAACCGTTGTGAGCAGATTTTATTTAATCCCTAAGCAGTGCATCCATGAATAATCGTTACTAATTAAAAAAACAAATAAGGCCACTAGAGAAATTTTAAGTGGCCTCATTTGTAACTGTGGTCTCCCCAATACCTGGATCATGCATCTCCTGGGCGCCCAAGACGACAGGGCCTGCCCCCAGGACGTCGGGTGGGGCCCTCTGACTTCACCCCTACAGTGAGATCGGGCAGAAGTGATATGTCCCTTCCAGAGCCTCGTTCAGTTGTCAGTTTCTTTCCCTGTTTTGACAAACGTGAGAACACGTGGCACGTGGAAGCCCGCCGCGGCCCCTGCTGGGAGGACGGCTGCCCCGGGACCCTCTCTGGGCTGTGGGAGGGCGGGAGGTCAGCTGGGGGAGTCACCGGGGCTCGGGGATGGCTTGTCAGCCTGTCCTGGCCAGTATAAGCAGAGGCCCATGTGTCACAGAAAATAGTGGGGAGAAGTGAAGCCAGGAAAAAAAATAAAGTTTTCTATTGCACTGAATAGAGGTTTAGGCTTTAATTGCAACTTTGCACTGATTTTCAGAATGAATGGAGAATGCACCATTTGATTTCTGTTCATTTTCCCAGTACAGTCATTTGGTGGCATGCCCCGTGGCCCACAGGCCCGTCTCACACCCTCCCTGAAGGTGGCTTTCCTCGAGCCACCCTCGGGCACTGCCTTCGGTTCTGAATGGATGGTGCCCACAGGGGCTGGTGTTGGGCTGGTGTTCGGGGCTCCTCCTTGGCGTCTGGGGGATCCCTGTTTCCTGTCTCATCAGCCCCAGGAAGCTCTGCACATCCCTGTGGCCGGGGTCACACTACATGTTAATGGGATCCCCAGAACCGCTCACTGTTGAGAGACTGGCCGAAGGGCAAGGGAGTTGGATGGGCCGGCCGCTTCCCAGCCACCCCAGCTCCGCAGCGCAAGGCCTGTGTGCTGCGCCCGGAGCCCTGTCCTTCCCCGGGGATCCCGGGATCCCAACATCCCCCTCCCCTCCCACTTCTACCCTCAAGCCATCTCTCCCGGGCCCCCTCCCCTCCTGTTCACCAGAACACAGCGCCGGGCCATGCAGACAGAATCCTGGCCCTGTCACCCGTCCTCTGGCAGATGTGGAGGCCCCAGGGTCCTTGGCCTGTCACCGGCTGCCTGGTGAGACCAGCTCCCGAGGCCACGGCGGGGTACAGAGGGCAGCGGTGCGGAGGACAGCAGTCCAGAGGGTGGGGGCTTCTGGTTTCCTGCTCAGGATGACGGTGAGATGGGCCACCCTCCGCAAGAGAACTCGTCATGCTCCTGGCCCCTGTCCAGCCAGGAGCCCCTCGCGTGCCCCAGGCTCTCAGGACGGTGAGAACCAAACAGAAGTGGGGATGCTTCTCCCGGCATCAAGCAGAACCTTTCAGACAAGTCTGCAGACGCGTCAGTCAGAGCCGGGAGGGGCAGGCACACGGCGCCCTTGCTTCCCTCCGATGCACCCCGACGGGCCCACCCTCTTTCCTGCTCACATCCAGGAGTCTGCCCCAAACCGGGTCCTTGAAGCCACAAGCAGAACCTTCTGCTGGGGGTGAGCCCGAACAACACTCCAGGAGGCCAGGGTCAGCAGGGCCTCCGAGGTTGTGCAGGCCCTGCCCAGGGGAGGCAACCCCGAAGTCCCTTCGACCTGTCCTGGCAAGTGTCACCAGGCTGGTCCCTGACAGGCAGCCGGCCCCAGGCCCCCATTTGCGGTCGCCCCATCTTCAGTTAGCAGGCCCCACGCGGACAACGGAGCTGAGCCTCCGAGGGGTCTGCTGATGGAGTTGGTGTAAAAATCTACTTTGTAATAAAGCTGTTCATAAAAGAGAAATGCCATTTAGAGGCTCTGTTTCCGTGGGAAGCGGGCTTTCTGTCCCTGTGCGTCTTGGGGAAGCAGGTGCCTCTGCTCACCGTCCCGGCCGGGCCCGGCGTGGGGCCCTGGTCTTCGCAGGGACCGTAACTGGCGGGGGTCTCTGTGAAGCTGCCGTTTAGAGGGAAACCAAATGCCTCTGCTCTCCCTGCCCTCGGCCCCAACGTGGGCACCAGCAGGATGGGACCCAGAGAGCAGGCTGGGGGCGGGCAGGGGAGACCAGCAGTGCAAGCCATCTCCTGGCTCATCTAGGAAGGAAGCAGGATTGAAGCCCCTCACTCCCCTCCCGGCCCCCAACCGCCTCCTCACTCAGCTTGGGCCGAGTCTACGCCACTCACCGCAGAGCCGTGTAGTGAGATGGACGCTGGCCTCGTCCCACGGGGGCCGTGGCCGAGCCACGGAGCCAGCAGATGGCCGTGCGGGCAAAGGAGCCAGGGTCTGGAGCCGGCTCCTGGGTGTGGAGGCTAATCTGGACGCAGAGGGTCTGATGGCACCAGGCCGGGGGGAGGCCTGGCCACGGGTGAGGGGTCACTCACGTGGCTGCCCTGAAGGCGCCTGAGGCTGGAGACGTCACCAGGCTTCCTAAGCCGCAGGGCCGGGACACTGGGTGGCCTCCCGAGTGGCCTGGGCTTCCTCACAGCGTGGGAGCCGGGTTCCAAGGGGCTGCCACAGAGGGCCCAGTCAAGCTGCCTCACCTTCGGGGCCGAGAGGTCACACAGCATCACCCCCACGTTCTACTCACCTGCCGAGACCCACCAAGATCCACGGAGGCCAGCCCCATCCAGGAAGGGCCAGTAGGCCACCCGACGGGGACGGTGAGCCCCTGCACAGGCCTTGGGGGAGCAAGACCAACTCACCCAGCTGTGTCCCTCTGTCTCTGTCTCTCTGTGTCTCTCTGTACCTTTCTATGTGTCTCTCTAGGTCTCTGTATCTCTGCGTCTCTGTGTCTCTCTGTATCTCTCTGCATCTCTCTGTCTCTGTCTCTGTCTGTCTCTCTCTCTCTGTCTCTGTGTTTCTCTCTCTGTCTGCCTCTCTGTCTCTCTGTCTCTGTCGCTCTCTGTGTCTCTGTCTCCCTGCATGTCTCTCAGTTTCTCTGTGTCTCTGTCTCTCTGTGTCTCCTCCTCTCTCTGTCTCTCTTTCTCTCTTTGTCTCTCTCTCTCTGTGTCTCTCTGTCTCTCTGTGTCTCTGTGTGTCTCTGTGTCTCTCTCTCTGTCTCTGCCTCTCTGTCTCTTTGTCTCTGTTGCTTTCTGTGTCTCTGTCTCTCTGCATGTCTCTCAGTTTCTGTCTGTGTCTCTGTCTCTCTCTGTCTCCTCCTCTCTCTGTCTCTCTCTTTCTCTCTTTGTCTCTCTCTCTGTGTGCCTCTCTGTCTCTGTCTCTCTCTTTCTCTCTCTGTGTGTGTCTCTTTATTTCTCTGTCTCTCTGTGTCTCTGTGTCTCTCTGTGTCTCTGTATCTCTGTGTCTGTCTCTCTCTGTCTCTCTGTCTCTGTCTCTCTGTCTCTGTCTCTGTCTCTCTCTCTCTGTCTCTCTCTGTCTCTGTCTGTCTCTCCCACCCCCCTCCCCGGCCCTGGGGGTAGCCAGCTGCCAGGGCACGAGGCCGCCCCGCGGAGAAGCCCGTGTGCCAAGGAACTGATGTCTCCGGCCAGCAGCCAGTGGGGACCTGAGGCCACCAGGAGGCAGGTGAGGGGCCTGGAAGGGGGTGCCCCGCCAAGCCCCGAGAACACCTGGCCGAGCCCCAGGGACACCTGGCCGAGCCCCGGGGACGCCTGGCTGAACCCCAGGGACACCAGGCCGAGCCCCAGGGACACCTGGCCAAGCCCCGGGGACACCTGGCCAAGCCCCGGGGACACCTGGCCGCAGCCCGAGAGACCCTGAGCCGGAGGCACGAGGCTAACCCCGGGTCCTGAGCGTGGACACGGCGAGGCGGGAGCTGTTCTCAGCCGCTCGGCGCGGGTGATGGGGACACAGCAGCAGGAAAGGAGACACCCTCGTGGTCTGGGGGCAGCAGGGACCACTCCGATTTTGTTGTTCTTCTTGAAAGGGTCTGTGTCATTTAGAGACACTTAGAGATGCACAGCTGCCCCGGGGGTTCGCTCCAAACCGCCCAGGTGTGGGGACGGGGCAGGGAGGGGTGAGCACGATGAGTCCTCTGCGTGGCCTGCTCAGCCGTGGGTGTGCCTGGGTTCAAAGAGCTCACATGTGGGGGCGCAGGCAGGCCCCGCCCTGGGGTGCTGGCCCAACAGCCCCCCTGCCTCTCCTGGGGGCGGCCTCCCTCCCTCCCTCACACAGCCTCTCCCACCTCCCCATGGGCCCTGTGGGAAGCCACAGTGCTCCCAGGTCCCCAAGTCAGCCTGCTGGACTCGAGGGTGGGACAGAAGGGCAGGGGGGTCCCTGCTGGGAGCCAGAGCACCCTGGGGGTCCCTGAGTTTGGAAGTGAGTGGGCCCCACAGCCCCTCTGTCCTCAACACTGCCACCCTCTCCTTGGTGAAGGGAGAGCCCAGATGAGGGGGCCACGTCTGTCCTGCTCCCCTGCATCTTTCCTGCAGACTGTCCCTGCGGTCCTGGCCGGGCCTCCGCCAGGCCTGCCTCCTCCATCCAGCAGCCTCCTGCCTTCCTCCCTCCTAAAGGCCCTCTCTGGGGGGCTGGCAGCCTTGACTCTGGGGCCGGGATGCTGAGCTGGACATTCAGGCCGACCTCCCAACCCAGCCCCAGTGGTCGCACTGACCCCCCACTCCCCCTCTGCAGGCCAAGTCCTGGACTCCAGGCCAGGGCCAGCAGAGGCACCTCATTCCTGCACTGCTGTGGCCCGCGGGGTGTCCTGTCCCTGTACAACAGGCCAGGCAGGACTGCCCCCGGAAGAAGAACCCAAGGGCTCCTCCACCAGGACTGAGCTCGGAGGGCCGCGTCCCACTCCAGCACGGGGAACAACTGAGACATGTGCTCTGTGCCCACCTCGCTGCCCAAGAAACCCGCCCAGTGGGGACGGAGGCCCTTCAGGTCCACGCGACACTGAGTATCTGGCCCACCCACCCCAGAAGTCTGCTCCCACCTGCCCTCCTCACAGCACCCCTACAAGCCCTCCACCAGGAGGGCAGACCACATCGGGATTACAGCGTTTGCTGCCTGAGCCTTGACCCTCCAGCCCGCGTGCACGGAGTTCCCACTGCCCAGCTCTCTCCTCAAACGGGAAAAGTCTGCAGGGGTGGCCGGGACAAGGGGGCAGCCGGTCCCCCAGGGACCCTGAGCCTCCTGCACCAGGCCCGCCTGGGTCCGTCCTGGGCCGGGGACCTCATGCCAGCAGGGATGGCCGGGCAGCAGAACCAGATTCCTGTCCCCTCCTGGCCTCACCTGGTTGCGCTCGTGCCCCGCCCGACCGGCCCAGCGCCGTGGAGCCAACCCGTCTCCACTCCAATATGCTCTCCTTCCCGGCTAATCCAACTGGAGACTTCCAACCTCATTGTAATTTACAAGGCAGCTGGAGCACAGGATATTTTTAATAAAAATTAGGTACAAGCAGATACAGGGGATTAATAGTTGTATTATGATTTTATAGTTCTCCATATACAGCAGCGTGGAAAAGACAATCAGAGAGCAGAGCCATTTCAGGCAGATAAAATGGGGCATTTATTTTTAATGGAAAGAGAATTTCAGGACTCACCCAGCCGTGGAAAGAGAGCTGCTGACGGCCCTCACCGGCTGGAACAAAGAGGAGGCTGGCGGTGTGGCGGCCTCTCCGAAGAGCCCCTCTGGGTCCGGGGAGAGGCCCCTGGGTTTGCCGAGCACAGGAGGGAGTCACCAGGTGGGAATCTTCAGCCCAAAATCAGAGGGACCTGGGATGGAGCCTTGAGGGCATGGCTGAGTCTCTGTGAGCCTCAGTGTCCCCATCTGCACAGCAAGGACTGGGTGAGCTCTTAGGAAAAGTGGACGCCCCTCAGAGCCCACGGGAGGGTGTCATCGAAGCTGGGACCCACGATCACATCTGCTCTCCACTTGGGGAGCAAACACTGAGCACCTACTGTCCTCCCTGAAATCACAGCTGTGCCTTCCATTCAACCCAATCCTGCTGGCCGTACACTGGGGCCTGCCTCAGCCAAGGGGTCTGGCCCGGGCTCAGGCCTGGGGACCGCTTTCCCTGAGCTCCCCAGCAGAAGCCACGTCTCTCCAGGAACCACCAGGAGGCTTCGAAGCTCAGAGCTTGGAAAACGCACCATGGGTTGGAAGGGATTCTGCAGGAGCTGTAGCAGCCCGGAGTCCCCGCGGCATCACAGAAGGTGGGAGGTAGCCTGGAGCAGGGCAGCAGGAGGGCAGAGCTTTGGAGACCTGGGACAGGAAGGGGGGGCGGGGCAAGGACACCCGGGACACCCAGCCCACCTGGACCAACCTGCAGCGCTAGGGAAGGAGCCCTTCCAGGAAGAGGGCATCTGGCTATGACTGGCCTTCCCTGCTCACAGGATTGCTGCCCGGATGGCCACCTCTACCCATCACCTGGCCTCCCACAGGGCACTGCTGCCCACCAAGGGCCTCCCTCCAAGCCCCAAGCCCACGAGGCGAGCGACAGGCAGGGTCACGGGACACATGGGCCAAGCCCGATCCCCACCATCCCGTAGCCTGATAGGACGCCGGATGGCTTCCGAAGACGGGCTCTGCACCAGCTGGGGTGGTTGGGCTTCACTGTGGTCTAGGGATTCAGGGCTAGGAAGGAATAGGGTTTCTCCCATGGTTACCCCGCCTCACCCTGAGGAGCCTCAGGGCCTGGTCCTGAAATCAGCTGGCTGTGGGCCTCAGAGCCAGGCGAACATGCCGGCGACGGCGGAGCACCCCGGGCTGAGCCCGTCTTAGGACCAGCCCCTGAGGGCCCGGATGAAACGGAGCCGCACAGCTCAGGCCGCATCAACTAACTCACCTGGGTGCGGGGGCCTGAGTCCCGCACACGGAGCCCCCGGGGCGCACGGAGCCCCCGGGGCGCACGGGGCGGAGGGCGGCAGTGGGGGCCCCACGCGAGGACGAACCATCCATCCATCAGCCCACAAACACAGAACACACGACCGGGCCAGCGCCGGGGCCCCCCAGAACGGAGAGGCGGGCTTGGAGCGCCCACTTTCTAAATCACACAAATTAATTTAGAAATCAGAGCAGCTCCCGCAGCTAGACTGCAGATTTCAAAACAGCTTAACCGATTACCAAACCCCCTTTAAGAAGACAAATTATACCCGCTCCTCCGCGCCTGCCTGGTTAATTATGTATGCGCTTCTGGGAGGCCTTGTGAAATATTCACTAGCTGGGGGTGTGCACTCGCCACTCGCGGCCTCATTTCCGTGCGGGGCCCACAGTCGCGCCCCACGCCGTCCGGGCACCGGGGGACCGCCGGCCTTGGGACCTCAGGACCCACAGATGCCCCCGCCTACCTGACCGGGCACTGTCGCCTCCAGCCCGGCCGCCCAAGGCCTGCCCCCAGAGCAGAGCCCACCCGGCACACCCGCCACGGAGTCTTCCCACCCTCCCCGCCCGCGCAGCAACCCGAGGCCTATGCATAACCACGTCCAGTGCCAGGCACAGCTTCTCCCTGCCCCAGCTCCTGGCCTCCCCCTCCCGGCCAGCCCCTCCACACCTTCCCCATAATCGGTGTCTGTGTCCCCCAAAAAGGAGACAGGGCCCCCCGCCTCCACTGGTGTCTTCCTCCTCCTGAGTATTCAGGGGGAGCGGCAGAAGGAGGTCCCAGCCATCGAGGGCTGCCTTCGCCAGTGAGGGCTGCGGTCCTGACTCCACAGGCAGCCGGAGCCCCTGTGCCGGCCTCCTTCCCGGGGTCCCAGCATGTCCCCCAGCTCACACTGGGCACCACAGCCCATGCACAGGGAGACGGTCCTCTGAGCGTCCCCGGGGGGACCTAGGGAGGACACCAGGGGATCATCACCTTCCTCCCCTCCCAAGCTCAGAGGCCTGAGGCGCTCAGCTTTGCCAGTGCCCGCAAGTGCCCGCCGTCCCCTGGAGCCCATCCAGCCGCCCAGGCCGCCCCCTCCCTCCAGGCCACCCAGTGTTCACGAACCCCTTCCTTCCCTCGCACTGACTCGGCACAGCACCCCCAGGCCTCACTCAGGGGCCTTAAATCTCTCAGCCCCTGATCCTGGACATTGTCCTCAGCAGGGGACACTCAGGGTCCAGACTGCGCCAGGCTGGTGTGGACCGGGGACTGCGAAGCAGGTGACACTAAGTGACTGGTATAACCAGCCCAGAGCGAGGGCAGCCAGACAGCTCTTAGAAGAAGCACCCTCCTCTGCTGGGGTGGGGTCACCAGGCCAGTGCCCCCACTTGAGAAGCTTAGAATCACAGACCCTCAGAGCCAGAGGGACCCTCGGCTGCCACCAAACCAGCCTGCCCTTGATGGATGGGAGAGCAGAGATCTGGGCTCTGGGGAACCCACCTGCCCCGCCGGGCCGTCCCAGTCCTGGGGCCTCAGGCACCTGCTCCCCCTGCCCCACCAGCCCCCCACAGGCTCCCATGACTCCGACAGAGTGAGAGATCAACCCCCAGACGTCCTTCACAGATGTTCCGCCCCATTAAGTCCACATTAACGGGACAGAAAGGACAGGTCCACTGGCAGCCGCATGTCCCCATTTGCCTGGGGGAGATTCACTGGCGGACCCCAGGCTCACAAAGGGGGGGCTGCCGTGTACCTGCCCACACACGTGTGCACACACGCAGACACGTGTGCTCGAGTGTGTGTGCACGCCCGCACGGAAGCACACCCAGGCACACAGGCACACACACATGTGCACACCCACCGACAGCCCGGACAGCCGCGCCACCGTGTGGCTCCTCCACGGGGCCCGGGGCGGGAGCAGTGGCCCAGCGGGGCTCACCGGCTCGTGTCCCACTCCTTGCAGAGGAGCTGGGGCCGAGAGAGAGACGGGGCCTCGTTCAGGGTCTCCCAGCGAACTGGTAGCCAGCCTGAACCAGAGCTCCCCTCAGGGCTGGGCCGAGCAAGCAAGGCAGGTGCATGCAGGTGCAGGGGTGCAGGGGCGTGGGGGCGCGGGGGTCCCCCCAGAGTCTGTGCCCACGCCTCCCGGGGGCCCCACAGCCCCACGGGCTGCCCTCACCGTGGTTGGGTCTATGCCTATCTTCCCTCCCTGGGCGGCAGCCCAGCCCTCAGGCTTCGGTGATGGCTGTGGAGCGCCGGGCACGAGGAGTCTGCCATGTCCTCACTGGGAGCCCACGTGTGAAGACTCAGGAGAGTCCTTATTTGTGTCCAAACTCTCCAGGAAGCAGGGATGTTGGGCGGCAGACCCCTTGCAGCCCCGCCTGGCACGGCAGGGGGATGTGGGGGCTACTCCCCTCCGACAGGGCATGCACCCTCACCCCTGGGACCAGGGGCACACGGTGATGGACAGCTCTGGGTGCTGGGGCTTGAGACTGGGCTTCTGGCCCTCCGTCCCTGTCCCAGCCATCTGGCCCTACCCCGTGTCCTGGGCAGCACCCAGAGGCAGATCAAGAAAATTTCACTCCCAGCTTCCCCGGGCCACCTGTGTGCTATCACTCGGCTCACCCCAGGGGGAAGGAGACAGCCCAGATCCCGCTCCCGGCCCCCAGCCCACTGGAGCCTCCACACCTAAGCTGCACACCGCGCTCCCCACCCCCTCCCTGGGCGTCTCTGGGAGCCCAGAGCAGCCTGTGGTTGGATAGGACATCCTTGACTTTCTCTGCAAGGAAAAGACACAGTCACCCCTCCAGAGGGAGGCGCCGGGGGCGAGTGCGGGGGCTCCGGGCAGCCGGCAGCAGGCTCCCCCCAAGCTGGTCGGTCGCGTGCCTTTGCGCTCACTTTGGAAACTGTCAGTTCAGCAGTCTGGCTAACTACCTGCTCGGCGGTGGCCTTAAAACTGTCCACACTCATAAATCACGCCGAGATTTAAATAAGCACTGGTGGCAGGTGATTTTTCAGAACTACCCCACACTCGCGCACAGGATCGTGGGTGGAGTGGACAGAAAGCGAATTAAGACAGGGCTGAGAACAGAGCAGGAGCCCGTCCCCCGAGGTGTTTATGGAGGAAGGTGGACAGCGCTGGGGCCGCGAGACAACGGGGAGGCCCTCCCCTCCCCCAGGCTCTTCCCCTGTCGAGGCCCCCACCCCACATCCATCGGAGATGCAAGCCAGCTTGCAGCCTGCCCACAAAGAGCTCCTCACACGGGTCTGCTGTAATGGTGTGGCGCTTTCCTCCCTCTGGGTTTTCTGGTTAACAGCAAGAAGCCTTCACTTAGGGTGAGGAAGGACTGATAGGGGATCAGGCGCCGAACAAAGAAGCGGGCCACGAAGGGCTGTGTTTAGGGCTCCCCAAGGGCATCTCCTCTGCCCCACACAAGTCACAGGGCATTGGTCCCACGAGCATAGCTAGGAGGGGGAAGGAAGAGAATCACATGCCTCCTTGGGACATTTTCCAAGACCACCCCCCTCCAAAGCAGAAGGAGTGTGGCCCTCCACATCTGCCCTCCTGCTCTGATGCTCACCCATTCATTCAGCAGACTCTCAGAGCCCCGCGTGAGGTCAAAGTCTACACTCTAAGTGATCTGAGGTCAGGGTTCCATGTAAGCTGGGAACAGTGCTCAGTGTGTGCTGGGGCCAGAGCTCAGTGTTGCCTGGGACCAGAACTCAGTGTGAGCTGGGATGTGGGCTCAGTGTGAGCTGGGATCAAGGC
>NC_058411.1:1145082-1145428 GCF_002201575.2 Neomonachus schauinslandi | reverse complement strand
CAGTGTGTGCTGGGACCAGAGTTCAGTGTGTGCTGGGACCAGGGGTCTGTGTGGACTGAGATGTGGGCTCAGTGTGGGCTGGTACCAGGGCTCAGTGTGTGCTGAGCTGTGGGTTCAGTGTAGTCTGGGACTAGGGCTCAGTGTGTGCTGGGATGTGGGCACAGTGTGAGCTGGGGCCAGAGCTCAGTGTGGCCTGGGACCAGGGCTCAGTGTGAGCTGGGATGTGGGCTCAGTGTGAGCTGGGATCAAGGCTCAGTGTGTGCTGGGACCAGAGTTCAGTGTGAGCTGGGACCAGGGCTCAGTGTGGTCTAGGACCAGGGCTCAGTGTGGGCTGGGATGTGGGCTC
>NC_058411.1:1139814-1140082 GCF_002201575.2 Neomonachus schauinslandi | reverse complement strand
TTCAGTGTAGTCTGGGACTAGGGCTCAGTGTGTGCTGGGATGTGGGCTCAGTGTGAGCTGGGATCAAGGCTCAGTGTGTGCTGGGGCCAGAGCTCAGTGTGACCTGGGACCAGGGCTCAGTGTGAGCTGGGATGTGGGCTCAGTGTGAGCTGGGATCAAGGCTCAGTGTGTGCTGGGACCAGAGTTCAGTGTGAGCTGGGACCAGGGCTCAGTGTGGGCTAGGACCAGGGCTCAGTGTGGGCTGGGATGTGGGCTCGGTGTGAGCTGG
>NC_058411.1:1129092-1139804 GCF_002201575.2 Neomonachus schauinslandi | reverse complement strand
GCTGGGATGTGGGCTCGGTGTGAGCTGGGACCAGGGCTCAGTGTGGGGCAGAGTCAAAAGTCTGTGGCACAGGCTCAGAGAGGTGGTCTGACATGCTAATGGTCTCACAGCTGGTGACAGAAATGCTGGTGGACCCCATCTGTCCCACTCTTCCCCGACCTGCAGGCCGCGGCACCTGGTCCAGCTGACCACAGGTCATCCCGTCCCCTTCTCAGCCCTAACGGTTTGCAGACCACCAGGAAGGCGAAAACCACCCACCTCCCGGTAGCTCGTGTCTGGACCGTGGGTCCTTCTGAGCTCCCTGGACACTGGCCAATGAAAGGACAGCCACTGACCACACGGGAGGATTCTGGTGGACACCGAGGCTGTGGCCCCCACTCACTCCTCCAGGGAGGGCCCCTCCCCACTGCCCGGAGGGAGAAGTTCCCCTGCCAGTTCCAGGCTGCCCCGGAGTGGGGAAGATGTCAGGGGTCCTCCTGGCTCCGCAGCCCCAGAGCTTATTCCCAGAGCAGCCCCAGGGGACCTCCATCCACCTTCCTGCTCCATAGTAAGATTCCCAGCAGGAGGACCCCCAAACCAGCAGGGGCAAACGGCCACAGCTCCCCATGCTTCCTGTCTGCTGCCAGACGCTCTCGGGAGGGTGGCCTGTGACCCTCTGACACAGCACCCACCCTGATCCCCAGGGTGACCGTGAGGAGGGGGCCGGGCCTTTTCCCAGAATGCATCTGGCTCCTGGCTCAGCAAAGGAAGATGGGGGAGGTGTGGCCCTGAGGCCAGTCGTCATGGGAAACACACGGTGTGCGGCCCTCACTGGGCACCAGGACCGATGGCTGGTTCCCTGCAGCCTGGGACCCACTCCCCTTGCCCACAGGCCTCCTTGGGGGGGGCCCCTGCCTGCACCCCATTCCCTCCAGGCCCGGCCAGGTGGGGCCGTCCATATGTGGGCAGGGGGGCCAGCCAAGGAGCAGGGGTGCTCCTGAGGAGGGCATGCCCCCTCAACTAGGCTGTGATTCCCTCAGGGCCTCCCAAGACCCCAGGCACGCTGTCGGAGCCTGTGAGCGCGGGGCGACCTCGGCCCACCTGCAACTGCACTCTTGGTGGGTCCTGCCGTTGGGAAACGCCCTGCCCTCACTGGCTCCCCGCAGGTACCAAGGCCGCTGCCCCGCTAGCCCGGAGCCCAGGCCTGCCAACCCCGCATCCCTCCCGGCCACCCCAGCCACCTAAGACAGGCCTGGCCTCCCGGCCGGTCCTCCAACGCCACCTGGTGGCCCATCTGCCCACGCCCCCGGCCAACCGCCGGCCTGGGCCTCTGCTGCTTCTGGGCTGGACTGGACAACTGTCCCGGGCCTTCTACCCGGCCGGACTCCCTGCCGCCCCCTGGTCCTGGCTGGGGAGGGGCCCGGTCTGAGCAGTTTGCTGGAGCGGCGCCCTTAGTCTTAAAAAGGAGTTTTGCTCATCAGAAGGAGCTCCATCCCCTGAGGGTAAACGCAATAAAAAGCACATAAATGCAAGAAATTAGAGCTGGCCCAGGCGGAGAGGGGCCCATCCTGATTGCTAATCAAATCCCCATTCCTGAAGATCTTTAAAATCCTTCCTGTGCCGTGGTATTGTCTCGAAAGAGCCGTTATCCCTCATATAAAAAAACTTATAAAAATTCCAATCAACGCTGGTCCTAAAGCACAGTGCCCCGCCCCCGGCTGGGCAGCATTGGGAGGGACGTCATGAGGCATTTCACGCCTCAGGCTGTCCCTCAGCCTCGGAGCTTCATTGCCCATCAAAGTGATAAAGAGGGTGTTTTGTGACTCAAAAGCTATTTATTAACACGCAGTCTTTTCCACACAAGCCTCTTGGGCAGCGAGGGCAGGCCTCCGTGACAGGGAGCTGTCACCAGCCCGCCCGGCGGCAACCCCCCCCTCGGCTAACTCGAAAATGCGTCGGCACCAGCCTGCCCGGCACAGCTGCAAAGCTGGGCAGACCCGTTCGCGGGACGGGGCATCAGGCCCCCAGCCGCCGGCTGCCGGGTCCTCCTGCAGTCCCTGCCCCGTCGGCCCACGCGGCAGTCACACATCCAGGCCATGGCCGTGACCCCCGGGGCCAGGGCCACATCCAAGCGAGCAGAGAGCCCCGAGCTGGACCCAGCACGCTGTGGGACCCTGTCTGCTCACCCCCGCGTGGAGCCTTGCTTTCCCCATCTGGTCCTGACTCACAGCACAGATTTCCAGCCCTCCTTCCCTGGACCCAGGCCCGGGGCCACCCACCCTCACAGGGATGCATGTGGCAGTGATGGTGGGGCTTGGGCCCAGATCCTGCCCCTGGGCTGTCTGACCCCTCTGCCGGCAGGCCCGTGTCCAGCCGGGTGCCAAGGGCCCAGCGGTGTGGAGGGCCCCTCACCGGGGGACGCACCCCGCAGCTGTCCACCCCCATGGTAGCTGCGGACAGCCTAAGGGACAGGCTGGGGGCCGAGGGCCCAGCGTCCCCGCCACCCTCTGCAGCTCCTGCCCTCTGCAGCCCTGCACTCCAAGCACTCTGCCCCCGGGGTGTGGGTCCACCTTGGCCCACACAGGCCTGCAGGGCCACTGACCCGGGCGGGATGGGGCTGTGGGAAGCCCCCGACCTGGTCCCAGCTGGGGAAGAGGGCCTTGGGGCTGCGGACAGAGGCAGGTGCGGGGCATCCCAAGAGCAAGAGACAGGACACATTTAACACAGGATGTTTCTGGGGTGATCCTGTGCCCCCCCCAACATGAAATTGGATCAAGTCAGTTATGCTCCAGAGGGAAGCTACTTCCAGGCAGTGCCCCCCGAGTGCTGGCAGGACAGCCCCCCGAGTGCTGGCAGGGCACCCTCCTCCTCCCACGGGTCCTGCAGGGGACCTTCCCAAAGAGCCTTCTTGCCCCCCAAGCTATGAACGCCCCCCAAGGAGGGCTCGCGGCATTACCGCAGATATGGGAGGCTGCACGAGGCTGCACGGTGGCGGGGACCTGCCCCACAGGTGGGCACTGCCCCCCCCACCGTGGCCCCGGGGCCCCAGTCGAGAATCTCACATTCTGTCCAGCTCTGGGACCTTGCCTGTCCACCTGGGATCCAGAGAGGCCAGTCTGCTGTTCAGGGACAGGCTGGAGGCTTGTTTCTGGGTGCAGCCAGGCATCCGGAGGCTCGGGCTGCTTCCCAAGTCAGAGAGGGCCAGAGGCCAACCTGGGGTGATCCCAAGTGCCCCTTCTTACTGGGGGGCCTGTCTCTGCTTCTCCTGTGCCCATTGGCAAGTCTGCATCTACGATGGGTGGGGGGCCCTCAGAACATGGGGGCTCAGGGCTTGAGGCCAGCGATTCTCCCCAGGGAGGCACAGAGAACATTAACTGCGCCCTGGGGCCTCTGGGTAGCCTTTTCTGCCTCCCCAACTGCAAGCAGACAGGCTCCCACACAGGGACATTTGCTCGTAAGACCTTTCGCAGCCCACAGACACCCAGACCCTCCTGGGAGCCAGGGCAGGTGGCTGGTACTTGGTGGGGGCCGCAGCCCTGCCCGAGGCTGGAGGAGTTCCACGGATGCACCTGTGGGCAGGTGCTGGGGTCAGGGGCTGAGCCCGGAGGGAGTGAGGGAAAGGCCCAGAGGGGAAGCCGGTGGAGAGCAGCCGGGGTAGGGAGGAGCCCGGGAAGGAGGAACAGGGTGCTGGTTCTACCACCCGGGGTCCCCGTTCTGCCATGCTCCCCACATTGCCCGGATCCAAATATGGGCCCCTTGGAAAGCCCCTCAGGAGGGCGGATTGTGGGGCGACCGTGTGCAGAAAGCCAAGCAACACCCCTCGGCCGAGGCAGTGGGCTCGAAGATATGATCAGAGAAATCCGTCACGCAGACTCCCGAATCCTCACACCCTCCCCGGGACTCTGCCGGGATCAGAAGGCTCGATCCTTTGATATGGGGCTGGAAAGTGAGCTCTGCCTCGGCTTCAGAAAGCCAACCATAACTCAGCCGGCAAATATCAGCCGGCAAAATCAGCCAGATAACCGTGGAGAAGCACCCGAGCGCTGAGGGCTGCAGGGGTCCCCCCGGCCCCGGCCCTGCAGCAGCCCCACAGCCCCTCACTCAAACCCCCACCCCTAACATGCGCTTGGCGGGGGGCAGGGGGGAGTCCCTGCTCGGGGCGTCCCCAGGGCCTTTATCAAACTGTCAACAGAAGGAAGGGTTGGCCAGGGTCAGGGCTCGCTGAGCTTGGCCACCCGCAGGTATGGATGGGACCCGCGCCCCCCGATGACCCAGCGCCAGCCCCACAGATGCTCTAGACATGCAGGCTCGGGCCTGCCCAGACCTCGGGAATCAGAACCCCGTTTCCACAAGATTCCCAGCCAAATCACCCAGGCACGCATAGCCATGGAGCACCTCTGTGGAGCACCTCCCACTCCCCTGAGTGGGAAGGGGGTGCACTGGGTCCTGGAGGCTGTGAGGTGGCCCCTCCGTCCGCGTGAGGTCCCTGCAGTGGGAGCCGAGGGGTCCATGTGGGCCTCTGCCAGGTCCCCACCCTACACGTCTCGGCTCCAGCCTCCCCTCCCCCCAGGGCCTGTGCACGGCTGGTCTCTGCGGAAGGCTTGCACAACCTCCCACCCCCACGCCGGCCACCCCCGCCCGGGCCTCTGCCCAACTTCAGAGACACGGCCCCATGACCCCGGATCAGGCCACAGCCCCTGCCTCCCCTGGGCCCGCTTTGGTGGGGAGGTTCCCCTGACTATTGTCTCCAGCCCCCACTGACTATGGACTCCACCCCCAGAGCGCGGGGCATGAGGTCCCCTGGGTGGATGGCAGACGGGCTGTGCGAAGGGCGGTCCGCATGACCCTGCCAACGCCTCCCGCGGGAAGGTGCCTGCAGGCGTCGGGCCCCCCTCCCCACTTGCACCTGCCTCGGGGGCCCCCCATTGGCACCTGGAAACAGTGCAGCCCTTTAAACAGTGTTATACAGAGAAGGCTGCGTAAATGCTCTAAATAAGCCCCAAAAAGGAAACTAAGACTGTTTTACCACTGAATCAATTCGCCTCTAATTTTAATGCTTTGAAAAGGTATTTTATCTTAATGACTCCATTATTTTATCATACGGCGAGCAATCAGCTCCCTCGGTTTCTTGGCCAGCCTGCCTCGCCCCTGCCCGAGTGTGCGGGGCTCGGAGTGTTTACGGCCAGCTCTCAACGTGGGCTGATTTTATAGAAGATCCCACCATTCCAGTTAATAGAAAGTCTAGCACTTAATTAGCCTCCATCAGCACCTAGGCTGGCTCGGCGTGGGCGTGTGTGTGTGGGCAGACAGCGCGCACGATCCCCCAGACACAGAGCAGGAGCGTGGCGGGGCCTGGAGGCAGAGCTTGGGACTCAAGCGGGCTCCCTGGCCCCGGCCCCAAGCAGCTCCTGACATCCTTCCCACCAGGGCACCGAGGGCACCTCCCTCCCAGGGGTCTTTGTTCCAGGGTGTGCGTGTACACGTGTGCATACGTGTGTGCATGCGTGTGTGAGCCAGCTGTCACGGGAATGACCGCCGGGTGGGTGCCAACGAACAGCGGGGGACAGCTCAGCTGACCAGGGTGCTTCTGGTCACGGTTTTCCAGACCCACGGGGTTGGGGGTTGGGGGCAGGTGGGCCCACATGAGGCGTCGGGCAGGTTACAGGAACACGGAGGGTAAGCAGGGGCCCTGTCGCGGTGCGGGGCTCAGCACAGAGCAGGGGAGGGTGACGTCTGGGGGCCGTGGAGCCCGAATCGAGTCTTCAAGGAAGAGGCCTGAAGACCACCTTGAACATCTGTCCCCAGAGACACACAGCATAGTCCCTGAGCTCATGCTGGGTCCCGTCAGATGCATGTGGTTGGAGGGAACCCAGGATCGGGGCGGGGGGGAGGGGAGCATGCAGAATGACCATGTGAGCCCTGCTGAGCACGACCCCCTTGCGTACCCTTCCACTTCCCCAGTCTCTCTTTCGTCCTCTGTGCCCTGGAGGACGGGCAGGGCTGTCACTCACCCCCAAGGCGCCTCTGCCCTCCTCCAGTAAAACTAAGTTGGTTTCTCACTTCACAGCCTGAACAACAGCTCATGGCCACCGCCCAGGGGTCCCGGAAACAAACTTCCTTGTAAACTGAGCAGCAGAGCCGTGCGCCCTGATTGGGCTGTAGCACGCCCCTTCTGCTGCACGCACACCCACCCCACACCCACTAACGCTCCCTCAGATGCCAAGCACACCTCTCCTGACCTGGTAAGGTGACCTTGACATCAGGGGGGCAGGGCAGGCAGGAGCCAGGTCGAAGGAGCAACGGGGGCAGGAGAGCGGGAGCAGGGGATGTAACCTCGGGGACACCTGTGAACATGGCCGTGGGGCACACCTGCAGGACCCCCTGTGAGGCGCCCTGCAGAGTGGGCCGACACCGTGGCAGGCAGTGCCCCCTGGAGGTGGCCTTGGGCACTGCAGCCTAAACGGCCATTTTCGGCCACCCTGTGATTGTTCCCGTGCACCCAGAGGGCGCACAGCTGTTCCATAGCCTGACCCCGCCGCACCCTGGCCCAGGTCAGTTTGCGTGGCTCGGGTCTCCTTGAGGTGAAGCCCGCGTGGGCCGTGGTCACCAGGATGCCCAGCCTGTGGCTGCATTCAGAGGTGGGGACGCGGCAGTCCTGGCTTCAGAGTGATGGAACACGTGGTCGTGGGGCTCGGCTCCTAGGAGACCCCGCGAGCAGCCACCATGTGGGCTTCTGCTGAAGGAGCCGGGGGTGCTTGCTGGCCACGCCACCAGCAGCCACGCAGTGCAGGGGTGTCCTGTGACGGTCTCCCGGCTGACAGGGGAGACTCACCCACTCAGGTACACGTTCACCCCCTTTGCGTTGAGACCACGCAATTATAACCCACCACTGACCCTGGTCCCACAAAGACCTCACGCTTCCAACCGCACTTTAAATACCTGGATGCAAGTCGGGGCCTTTCTCCTAGTGTTAACTGTGCCCGATGCCCGTTGGTCCAACCCTGAGGGTGTCCCTCCCCCTAGCCACCCCCTGACATCCCCTGTGTCCCCACAGCACTCCCTGGGGGAGCGGAGTGGCCCCTGTAGCCAGCAGTGGGGAGGCCTGGCCAACCGTGCTGGGGCCGGCCATGTGCAGCCCTCGCCGTCGCCCTGCGCCCCGTGCCGGGCCCGCGGCCCCTTGCCCTCCGTGAGCCCGGCACTGTCGTCCCCTGGGGGCCCACCAGGGCTCAGCTCCTGACAGTGATTTTTGAAAGGCTACTTTTTAAATTACTTTTTCACTGAAACTTTGTGGTTGGTTTCATCACGTGGATGCAGAAAGACCCAGAAGCCCAGGGAAGTTGTCATTGAAATGCAAATGGCAGAGTCGCTGGCGCATCCAATCAATTTTGTCACTAATAAGAAATGGAAATAGGAGCCCCAAGGAAGAGCAGGATTCCAGCATCTGGGCTTCCCAATTCCCCGGGCCGTGGGATCACCAGGTTCCTGTCTGGCTGCCGGGGAGGGGGGCCCCTCCCCGGGCTCAGCCTGCGCCTGCGCACCCAGCTGGCCCCCACCCCAGACTCTGAGCCAGGAGCCCAGGAAGCCGCAGCCGGGAGCACGGGCAGGGTGAGGCGGGGAGGCAGGCACGGCCCCGAAGGGGAGCCCTCGCCCTGTCTCCTGTGACCTGCATCAGCCCCCACCTGGACTGTCTGCTGCTTCTCTCTAGATCCGCACACCGTGTGCCTGCCCCTGGGCCTGCCCTGTGGATCCGGCCCCCTTGTCCTCGGGCTCCCACCTGCCAGGCCCCTGACCACCGTCACGGCCATTCCCACTGTCCAGGAGCCTCCGGCTGCCTCTCCCCGTGCAGAGTGGACACAGGGCCGTGCTTACAGCTCTGGCCCTGGAACGTTCCGTGTGCCTGCCGGGGACAACAGCTCGTCTGCTGTTAGTTTTCCTGGTGTGCGGACACCGCGGGCAGCTCCTGGGGACCAGGGCAGGACTCCTCCATCAGGAGGCCCTAAGTATGAGTTGAGGGAGTGGTGTTGGAGTGAGAGGCTAAGGGGTCCGGGCCACCTATCTGTGCGACCTACTGATGCCCTCCGGTTTGCGTGGCCGCAAGGTGACCGTTCCTGGCCTTCCACGGTAGGGTCTCCTGGGGGCCGTGGCCACCACAGCGGCCTGGCAAACAGTGGCACTCCTCTGCCCGGAAGGCACATGGAGCCTGCCGGAGACCCCGCTCACATCGGCATCCACCACGGGTCCCTCTGGCACCACTGGCTCGACCGAGCCACACGGCCCTGGTGCCGGACAGCTGACACCACAGCCGACCCTGGCCGCAGGTGACCTCACAGGAGGTCCATATGGGTTGTGAAGGGGCCACACGGTGAGCTGAGCGGGGACAGGGTGGGGGCCTCCAACCCTGTATGTTTTGGGTCTTTGGGGACCGTTGGGATTTCTGTAACCACTCAAGGATATGGAATGACTCTCCTGGCCAGGTGGGTGGTTTTAGAAGCTTCCACGGGTTTCTTTAGGTTTTATCCCCACCACCATGGCTTCCACTGCCCACACCAGGAAGCAGTGAGGGGCCCAGGTGTGCGCCGGGGGCTGGGGCTCCCAGCATGACGGGATGCACATCCCTGGGCTCCCACCCCGGGAAGCCATCCATAAGGAGAGCTTGAGCCCGGATGCACGTGTCCCAGACCCCGTCAGCCCTCACCCTGACCATGGCAATGTCTGCGTCCCCCAATACCAGTGCCAGCCCAGGCTCTTTATCCAACAGACGGACTTTTCGTGCCAGCCAGCTTGAGGGTTGGGGGGCTCCTGCTTGCATGTGGTGGGCGGGTCAGGAGGACTGAGACTCCCAGGAGGGGTGGCACTCGGTGAAACGCACACCTGGGCCATGCAGGTGGTGGGCATTGGGTCCGGGGCTGCTCAGCACCACGCGCCCACCCACCAGCCCCACCTGGTGCCGCAGCAGCCCCCGCAGGGGAGGGGTCAGCAGCTCTGGGATGGGCAGTGACGGGCTCCACGTCATGCAGGCAGGAGAGGGGGGCGGGGGCACCCCAGCCCCCTGGCTCCAGCGTCAGCTCTTTCTAATGCCTCGTGCCAAATGTCCAGGCAGCCGCGTGGTGCAGGGTGCAAGGGAGGCCGCCCACGGCCCCGGGGCGAACCTTCACTCCTTGCGCTGCCATTGCAGGGCCCGGTGTGGGACACCCCCGCCTCAAAGCCCAAGAACCCGGGGGGCCAACACGGGCACTACCCACGGGGCTCAGCTATGCGAAGGGTCAGCGAGCACACTCCGCGAACACACATCACATCTGTGGACCAAGCACATGCCCACACACGAATGACGGGGTGCGTGATGACAAGTGAAAACACGGGGGAGTGTGTCATGTGTACGAATACTCAGCCCTGAGGCCAGCGAGCCTCGTCCCTGTCGTGAGTCCTCAGGGCCCCGAGCTCAAGGACGAAAAACCAGTGGCAGCCACACGGCGGGAGCCAGGCCCCCATCAGATGGCTCTGACCCAGAAGCCCTCACCCGGGGGCCACGCACGCACTCACCCCGTTCAAGCGCAAACAGACCGCTTGGGCGGGTTGGCCGAGCCACGGAGCCCCCCACTCCACACCCCCTGCCTCTCCAGCCAGCCCGAGACCCTGCCGGAAAGCCAGCTGCGACAGACAGCTTTCCGCGGCCCCCAGCTTGGTTATGGCTTATGTACAGCCCCCCCGGCAGCTGGCTCGCGGGAGGGACCGGCTTTATAGATAAAATTTATCATTGTAATTATGGCTCCTGTAGAGCTGAGGACTTTTGCAACCTCTTGGAGGTCATGAATAATTTAGGAGATGGGAAAAGGGGCTGCTTTTGTTAGTGCACAATGGGGCCCAGTGGTTCCCATTACCGCAGCTACTGGAGACAGATGACGGGGCCCCACGTCCTGCGGTTCTGACTGGCGTGGACCAGCGGTATGCGGTGACCCGGGGCCCCGCCAGGCTCAGGGTGGGGGACGCCACCCAGGCAGCCCGGCTTCTGAATGAGGGCTCTGGTTGGGTGCCGGGGTGGCCAGGCGTGCGAGCTGCCTGAGGGTGGGTGCTTCGGTCCAAGAATGACAAGCTGTGGGCTCCAGAGTGACGGGCACTGACCGTACCCAGCTGGCCTGTGACCTTAGGCAGGACCCTCCACCTGCATCAACAGACAGGCATCTGTCCCAGCAGCGGCAGGTCAAGAGCACCCTGGTGGACACACGGGCCAGACACCACATACCCCACGTTGCCGGCCTCCCTCCCTCCCTGCTTCCCCCACCCCAAGTGTTTTCTTGGAGTCGTGCAGAGCCTTTGCGAGACCCCAAAGGCAGGAATCTTCCTTTGTTTGCCTCCAGTAGTGGAGGACTCACTCCCTCCCGTTCAGCTGTTCCTCCCCTGGACAGCTCTGCCTGGTAGAAAATCCCGCCACCCCCACCCCACCGTGTCCCATGAAGGACGGCCTGTGGACCATAGACTCGGCTCCAGTTCAGGGTCTTAAACAGAGCATGCATCATCCCCTCCATGTAAAGCCCATACTCTCCCACCCCCCTTCCCCTTCTTTCTTCCCTCCTGAGCCACCCCCACCACAGGCTTCACTCTCCATCCACCAAAGGGCTCTGGCCACTCCTCATCCCTCCTGGCCCTGCAATGGTGCTGAGAGCCCTCTTGCTTCTCCCCACGCCCCACCCGGGCCCCAGGACCCACAGGCCCCGTGCTCACACTGGAGGGTCCGG
>NC_058411.1:1113140-1129082 GCF_002201575.2 Neomonachus schauinslandi | reverse complement strand
GGGGCCCCAGGACCCACAGGCCCCGTGCTCACACTGGAGGGTCTGGGGCCCAAGGACCTACAGGCCCCGTGCTCACACTGGAGGGTCCGGGCCCAAGGACTCACAGGTCCCGTGCTGACACTGGAGGGTCCAGGGCACCCCAGGGTCGCTCCTCCAGCCCCACGGCTCTCGGTGTCACCACGGAGGCCATGAACCTGCCATAACAAAGTGCCACAAACAAGGTAATTCGAGCAATAAGAAACAACAGAAATTTACTTACTCCCCACAGGGGACACAGCCCTGTGACCAAGGATGCATGGGGGCCGTACAGGGGTGAGCGGGCCCCTCGAGCCTGGCCGAGCAGCCTGCCCATGCGGAACCTGGCCCTGGATCCAGGCCATGGTGAGGGAGGGGCCACATCCAGGCCTCCCCCACCACCACTACCACAGGGCTCCTTCACCCAGCAGGACCTCGGTCCCGGGGTGGCCTGGTGGTCAGGGCCAGGGCTGGGCCACAGGTGGGGGACCGTGTCCATGCGCTTGACAACACAGAGGCCACCGTGATGCTCCCAGGCCATGCTGAGTCGCTGGGGTGGCCCCACCACGGAGCCCCTGCAGCCCTCCCTGACCACTGGATGGAAATCAGCCCTGCAACAGCTCGCTTTACCCGTCCGCGTGGCTGGGCCGCGGGCGCCCAGGCATTTGGTGGAACATGACTCCAGTGTTTCCCGATGAGATGGGCATCTGACTCCGTGAACCGAGTAAAGCAGATGCCAGCCCGGTGTGGGTGGGCCTCGTCCGATCAGTCGGGGGTGCGAACAGAACATCAAGGCGGAGAGAGAATCCGCTGGTCCAGCTGGGACACGGGCCTGCTCGGCCTGGGGGCTCAGAGTGGAGCGCACGGCTGGCTCTCCTGGGTTTGCAGCTCGCTGCCCGCCGGTTGGGGACCTCACGGCCTGCACCAGGTGACCGGTCCCTTAGAGCGACTTTTACATACACACACATGTGTGTATCTGTCTGCTTCTCTGGAAAACACTTTTCTCTTCTGGGCTTCACAGCTCTTGGGACCACATAAGTACTGAGACGTCTCCTGCCTTCCCGAGACCCCACAGCCAAGCTAGGGCACAGCTGTGTGCCCAGGCCCTGGCACAGACCAAGGGTGCCGTAAGACCCACAGTCCGAAGAACTGGTGGGGTGCAGGGCGTTGCTTCCAGCTGACGGGAGAGTCGAGGCATGTTGCCTGGGGTCTCCTCGCTGGACAGCAATAGACCTGGGACCAAACCCGTGCTCCTGGCCCTCCACGGCGCCTCCCCGGGGGCACAGGGACCAAGGACCCTCTGAGGGCTCCCCTTGGCCTCCCTTATCTCGCCCTGCAGACACCAGGCAGGTATGAAACTCAAACGATGGAGGCGCATGTGGAAGGCACAGCGCGTCTGATCAGATGAGGCCGGTAAATAGTACCAGGCTGGGAGCGGAGCTGGGGGCAGATCTCGTGCCGCTGGGCCTTGGGGCGTGCCAATAAATCACCCGGAGCGAGCTCCTGCGAGAGCAGGCGATGTGGGCTCCCCTGCCCGGCCAGCAAGGGGCACGAAAGCAGCTGTCCCGGTGTCCTGGCCTGGGGGTGCGGCCGAGTCTCCTGTGGTGGGGGCCCCGGGGCACAGGCCGTCACCAGCCAGGCATGGCGGTCGGGGCGGGAGGGGTGTCTGGCTCCAGGGCCTCGGGAAACCAAGCTGCAGGCAGGACCCCCGGTGCCCCCAGCCCTCCCCAGTGCTATCCCTAGAACAGGGGACACCACACTGTGTCCCTTTACACACGAGGGTGGGAAGGGCTTTACGGGAACACGCCTGCCCGTCCATCCTCCACCCAGTCCACGGCTGCTTCCGCCCGGTGAGGCAGAGTCAAGCCCAGAGAGCCTCACATCTGCCGTCCGACCCTTTACACGGAGAGTCTGCTGCCCCAGCACGGAGATACGCACCCCCCGCACGGCACCTCACGACCTCTGCACACACCGTGCACCGACGCTGCGTTCCAGGCACTGTGGCTTGCGTGGCTGCAGGGGACCCCTCTGCTCCCATTGCCCCTCCCAGCCCTGGTCCTCCCTGGACGCCCGGGGGCCCTGCAGCTTTGCCTGAGTGCTCAACAGAGACAGAGTTGGGGGATCTCTCTACACCCCCTCGGGCCGCCCCAGGACTGGCTGAAACCATCCAAACCCATCAGGGATCTGCCTACGCTTGGGCCCCTTGTCCTTCCTCGGGCCTCACCCCATCGGGGCTGCCACGTGCGCCAGCGCATCGGGAGCGGGCGGGGGGCACTGAGCCCCGGCCAGGCTGCCACCTCCCGGCTGTGTGGCTTCGGGCGGGTTGTCTCCGTGCTCTGAGGTCACGTGCTCATCTGCAAATGTGGGGCAGCTCAGCACCTGCCAGCTGACACCCCCACACAGCAAGGAGCCCCAGCCCCAGCCCAGAGGGAACCCTGGGAAATGCTGGTCCCTTTGCCCCTGCTGCCCCCCTCTGACCTGAACACCGGCTCTGCCTGCTGGGGCGATATGGGGCTCAGCCAGTGCACCCTAGATCGGCAGCATGGGATCCATGCTTGGCCTTTTCCTCCTGGGACCCCAGAGCAGGACGTAGAGGGTGCAGGGGTGAGAAGCAGGGTGGGCTGGGTCAAGGGCAGGGTCAAGCAGGGGCTGGACTCTATGCTCCCCTCCCCTCCCACAGCCCCCACATCACCCCACCCCCGCCTTCACCACCCCCACTCTGCCTCTGATTCCAAACCATGGGCTTTCCAAGGGCTGCACAGCTCTGGAACCGGAAGCCGGGAGGGCAGGGAGGGGGCACTGACCCCTTATCTTGTCTGTGTTCAGGGCCTGGGAAACCAGTAGTTCCTCTCCTGCACCAGGGCCAGCGGCCTATCCACAGGGTTACTGCTATTTCTGCCAAAGGGGGGAGATAATTATAGCTCAGCTCTTGCCAGCTGGCCAAGCTCTGCCACCGAGGGGCCTGGGGCGGGGACGCCGGCCGGCCACAGACTGGCCCCACAGGCCAACCGGTGGCAGCTCCAGTCCGGAGCAG
This sequence comes from Neomonachus schauinslandi, assembly GCF_002201575.2. Lineage (NCBI taxonomy): Eukaryota > Metazoa > Chordata > Mammalia > Carnivora > Phocidae > Neomonachus > Neomonachus schauinslandi. Next base: position 1,126,033 of record NC_058411.1, on the reverse strand, counting down.
CTGCAAGAGGCCGGACAGGCCCAGGACTGCCTCTCCGGGGGGCCCAAGATCAGGCCAGCAGCACATTGGACCACTCCCACTGGACGATGCCACAGAGCCTGGCTTCACGGACCCAGGAGGGAGCCAGGTGAGGTCCCAGCTCAGGGCAATAGGGAGAAGCTCACTTCCCATTTGGGAATGAAGCTGCCAGAGCGGAGATTTGCAGCCAGAGATGTGGGCAGAGAACCTGGAACGGGCAGGCGGACGGGTGGGCAGGTGGGCAGGTGGATCGGCAGACAGGTAGGCAGGTGGGCAGGGGGGCAGGCGACAGACAGATGGACAGGCGGACAGGTGGATGGGTGGACACAGGCCAGGCAGAGCACACTGTGTGGCCCTGGACAAGGACTGGGGGCTGTCCATCCCATTCACCTGGGACGTGGGCTTTCAGAGCTAAAATGGGCACATTCCCAAGCAAACCAGGGTGGTCAGTGACCCCAGGAGACCCAGGCCCCTCTGAACCTCATGTCTTGTCTGAAAGTTGGGGGTGGTGGGTGCTCACAGAAACACCGCCAGTCCCTGGCACTCTGAGCCCTTCCTCAGCAGCCTGGCCTGACCCGAGGGCTCCTGGACGCCTGTGGGTGAGGTCGGGAACTTGGCCGGTTCCCACCACAAAGCTGCGGTGCAAGTCCCTACAACTCTCCCCTGGCGATGAGCCAAACGCCATCCCTTCGAAAGCAGCCAGCGGCAAGGATTCTTGTCATTTCATGGGGGCTGAGGCCAGGACACCAGCGAGCCCTCCTCCAAGGCCCCGGGGTTCCTGCTGAGGGCAGGTCTACACAGGTGCAGCCAGGTTGAGCCAGGAATGGAGTCTTACTCCAGTCACTTAGCCCAGGCCACAGCATTTGGTTATCCCCAGGGAACAGGCCCTTTTCTGAGCTCACTTGATCAGAAGGAATCTCTGCTCTGGCCCACGGTGCACGTGGGTCACCCCTCCAACTCAGAGCACACCATGTATTGGGCACCTACTGCATGCAGGCCCCTCCAGGAAGGTTAGTGCGTTATCTCCATCTTTACAGCATGCTAGATGGTTGGCATAGACCTCCGCTCTACATGGGGGCCCAGAATTCGGGGTGAGTGGCCCACCTGGGTCTCCCTGTGGCCAAGGTCTAGGCCAGGGTCTACCCGCTCCCTCTCCCTGGGGCTCTCAAGGCCAAGATCCCCCATTCTAGAGTACCCCCCACACCCAGCAGACAGGCAGCCATCACCCTGACCTGCTGTTGCCCTATGTGCAGAGATTGGGGGGCTGTCTTCGGAGACAGCAGGATAGCTCCTGGTCCCTGTGCCCCCAGCTCCAGGCAGGTGCCTGGGCAAGCCCAATGAGCCAGCTGTCAGCCAGAAGGTGGCCCCCAGGGGTTCTCCTCTTGCTTAAGTCAGAAATGTGTGTTGTCTGGGGAGCTGCCAGCCTGCTCCGGACTGTGAGTGCTGGGCTGTGGGCAGCCGGCCCTTCCTGGGGACCCCTGCCCACTGGCCCTCACTCCGCCCCCCAGCCTCCTGAGGGGAGGCCGGCGTGGGCGTGTCCATGGCCTCCTGTCCCCTTCTTCAGCTGGAAGAAGGTGTAGCGTGTGTCCTGTGGCCTCAGCAGCCCCCCCAACTAATTCAGACAAGCTGCTCAGGGGAGGGGGAGGGCAAACACCACCCAAGGTCACCAAGCCCCGTGGTGACAGCTTCCTCCACGGCCAGACTGTCCAGAAGCCACTGCCCCACCGTTGTAATGGAAACTTATCAGCTGGCCTGTGAGCTGCGGCAGCTCCGGTTCCCACTCTGCTCAAGGCTCCGATCGCCAGCGCACTGGGGGCCGGACAGGTGGGCGAGTTCACCCAGGGGTGCAGCACCTGCAGGAGCCAGGTGGGCCGGGGCGGCACGCGTGCGTGTGTGTGTGTGTGTGCACGCGCATGCACGGGTCGGGGGGGCTGGGGGGGCTGTGCCCGTGTGTGGTGTGTGAACGTGGGGCTCACAGCTCCAGCCTCTGCAGGGTAAGGTCCCAACGTGGTTCGCCCACCTGCGCCAGCCCGGCGGCCCCTGGAGGAGCTGTCACCAGGACAGGTGTGCAGGACGAGCCTGGGCGGTGGCTCTGCTCGATCAGGCTCCAGACGTGCCCGGTCAGGAGGAGACGCTCAGCCTCCCCGGGGCTACAGGACTGCCGGCAAGCTCCTCATCCCCCGAGCCCTGGGGTCCTGTGGGTGAACAGGCACAGTGCAGGATGTGAGGAGTGACGGGGAGCGGTGTGGGTGCGAACTGGCTGTCGGCCCCATGGTCACAGCTGAGGAGGGCCCCCTCCCCATGCAGGGCTGCACTCTGTGGGGGTCTCAGAGGGACCCCTGGCGAGGATGGAGACGTACCAGCAGGCAGTGGGTGGCCGGTGGCACGAGCGTGGGCATGGGGGTGAGCGGGACACAAAGGCGTGGCCAGCCTGGCCCGGGTGGAGGTGAGAGCCATGGCAGGACAGGTGGCCCGGCGGTCGGAGGCGGTGAGCCCGGCGGGAGCTGGAGCTGGGGGGCGGGGGGGGGGCTGGGTGGGAGCAGTGTGCAGAGCTGGGGCTGGGGGGCCCGTGGGGGGGTGCTGGGCTGCTGAGCTGGGCTGCAGAGGCTCAGCCTCCATGGGCCAAACCCCATAGACGGTCAGGGCTCTTGTGGACGCACAGCCTTGGTCAGCCTGCGCTCCTAGGAAGGAGGGCAGGAGAGCCTGAGGCTCCCCGCTCGGCACTCCTGACCCACCACGCCTGGAGCAGGAGCTCTGGGGAAGGCCTGGGGCAGGCCCTGCCCCTCAGGCTCCCTTGGCCCACCTCTGATCGGCAGGCCCAGCCAGGCAGGCCCCCACCCAGAGACAAGGCTGGGCAGGCTCGGGCTGCAGCGACCAGGGTCCCTACCCCCAGGGGAAGAGGGTGTCCCCTCAACAGAGGTGAGAGGCTGTTGACCGAGAAGCCCTGCCCTTGGGGCGTGTCCTCCACGGGTGGGGGGGTGGTGGTGACATTCCGCAGGCCCCAGGCCTGAGCTATTTTCCGCCCTTTATCACCCATCTGTCACAAGCAGCCTCCGAGTGGAGGGCACTCCTGTTACACTCTGTTGCTGCTGGAGGCCCCGAGGCCTCCCCACTCCCATGCGGGGTCCTGCCCTCGGCCAGCCGGCCAGGGGTGGAGGGGGGCACTGCCCGGCGGCTGGAGGGGGGCTGTGGAGGAGCCGGGGGTGGTACCAAGAGCCATCCTCGCCTCCTCCTGTGCGACGGGTGGGGAGACTGAGGCCCAGGACAGTCATGCTGTTGAGAAAGACGCTGAGCCATAGGGAGACAGAGCCCAGGACTCAAGCCAGTCCTGGGGGTAGGCAAAGGCCCCCACTTCCTCTCGGAGGAAATGACATTTAAGGGGAAGCTGGAGCCTGAGCAAGATGCAGAGATGGGGCAAAGGCAGGTGGGGCAGGGACGGTAGGTAGAGGGGAGGTGGGGCGGCGGGGAGGTGGATGGAGACCACCCGGCAGCAGACGAGGACCCAGGCAAAGGCACATGGCCAGAGAAGTCCTGGGGCTCCCGAGTGCCGCCTGGGGGGAGGGCACCATCCTCACATGGGCACAGGGGCCCCAGGCTCTCTGCCCGAGCAAGGCCACTCTTCCCCTGAGCGACTGTCCCGGGCTCCCTCTGAGCCCCTGACACACATGGCCGTGCTTGCCCTCACCGAGCCCACGGAGGACGTTGCCACCGGGATCCCTATTTTCAGCTGAGTAGACTAAGGCACACAGAGCTTAGAGGCCTGTCCACAGTCACGCACGGTCACACAGGGTCCCTGCTGGAGCTGGTGGGACCCACTGGGCTGCCCGCACCAGAGCCACGGAGACACACACGAACACACACACACACACAGAGGCACATTTACACTCAGACACACTCACGCACATGGCATGCACCCACATGCTGGTGCGATCACACCCCCCACTCACACTCACAGGTGCTCCATGTGCATGAGCACACTCATGCCCATATGTACCATATGTACAAATAGCCATGCATACCCGCATGTGCGTGCACACGCATGGACACGCACACTAAGGTGTATGTGCAGCCGCCCTCACACATACACGCAGGCACACACAGACATGCTCGCACATATATGCACATGGACACACGCTCACAGGCACACACGTGCACACATGCGCATGTTCATGCTCACACGTGTGCATCCACGCTCACGTGCACACACTCATGCTGGCACACACACACGCTCGTGCTCACACGTGTGCATCCACGTTCACATGCACACACTCACACGCGCTCGTGCTCACACGTGTGCATCCACGCTCACATGCACACACTCATGCTCGCATGCACACACGCGCTCGTGCTCACATGTGTGCATCCACGCTCACATGCACACACGCGCACGCTCGTGCTCACACGTGTGCACACCCGATGCTGTCCCCAGTCCTGAGTGGTTCCTCACCTGAGAGGCCAGCAAGCCGCCCTCCCTGCCGTGTCCCCCTCGCTGGGCTCGAGGCTCCTTCTCTGACTCTATTTGCAGTAAAAACCTGATGCTGAGGAGAAAACTGCTCCCTTTAGAAATAATTAAAGCCACCTGGCTGCGGAGCGCGGCTGTCATTACCAGGCTCTGCACAGCTCTGCTGTTGACGCCTGCCGGGGCCGAGGGCGCAGCCACCCCATCATCTCCCTGGGGAAGACTGTACGGAGGCCCTGCTCAACCCTCGAGGCCATCTGGCTCTCAGGGGACCCTGACGGCACCATGCAGGGGACAGTGCGGACCCTCACCGTCAGCCCTGCTCTCAGCGCTGTGTGCGGGGGGCATCCTTGGAGGACAGAAGCCAGGGACGCTGCTCACAAAACCCAAACGTTCGCCATGGACAGAGGGGGCAGGGATGTCCGCAAAGGACCCCAGACCAGGGAGCCCTGGAGGAGCCTGGGGCTGGGGATAAGGAGGAGCAGGGGACCCCCATGCCACCCCAACGCCTCTCGTTATCCAGGGGGAGGGGCAGAGACTGCCCTGGTGTCCGAGTGGCTGGGGAAGCCCTGGGCTCAATTTCTCCACATGTTCACTGAAGAGGGTGGGCCCATCACCGCCCCCCGCCCAGGGCCCTGGAAGGACTAATGCTCGATGCCTGGCTTCACCTGCATGGTGCCTGGCGCGGTCTGCGCCCACAGCAGGACCGGGGGAGGTCTCAGAAGTCAGGAACCCTTCAAAGGCAAATGAGAACCCACCAAGAGGGGCCGCGTCAGGGAGGACAGGCTCACGGGTGGACGTGGGGAGGTGCCACCTTACACCCCAAAAGTAAGCAGGCTAAACCTGGGACAGGGCGGGACAGAGACATGGAGACAAGAGAGTCTGGGCAGGCCCCACCAGCTCCAGCCCCTCGCGGAGCTGGAGACCCTCTGGAGCAGCCTTCCCAGTCCCATGGAGCCCCAACCGTGCCCGGCCCTGGACCCCTTCCCTCACACCCCGGAGGCCCCCCAACATGACCTCAAAACATGCACATGACATAATAAAATGCACGCTTCCTGAGCACCCAGTACCGGAGGCTGGTTGTAAGTTACCGACGGCAGCCCCGTGGAATACGGCGCAACCGTGAGGGCTGACGATGGGGGACACTGGCCACCGGGGAGGGTGCAGGGAGCACTGTGCTGGGAGCACTGGAAGGAAAACCCCGTCTGCTCATGGGCTGGGCAGACAGACGTCCCCTCCGTCTACTCCTACCAGTGCTGCTCGTACAATAAATAATGTCCCTGCTTCTTTTAGGACCATGTTCCAATAAATGAGGACTGCAGGGCGAGCCTTGAGCCCCGACTCCCAGCCAGAGAAGCGACATCACACCAGGAAGAATGAAGAGGCCGCTCCGGGCTCGCTGATGCCCAGGGCGGGGAGGGTAAGGCTGGGTCCTGGACAAGAACCAACCCCGGGATCCCAAGGCCAAGTGCACCAGGGTCAGCCATCTGGGCCCCCCGCCGGGGCCAGGGAAGGGGGAGCTGAGACAGGAGGCACGGTCCCTGTCCTTGCCCGAGCTGTCCCAGCCCCAGGAACCCTGGGAGAGAAAATCACCGGGGTCGGGAGTTGGGGTTTGGTGGCTCTTTAAAGGCTTGGTCTGGCAGAGAGGGTTGGAGACCCCTGGAGGGGACACAGCATGCCCAAAGGTGCAAGGCCAGGGCCGAGGGCAGGGGTACAGCATGCAAGGGCAGGGAGAGTGGGCCAGGAGAGAGCGCAGGTGAGGCAGAGAAAGCAGGAGCCATGGGGGTGCTCCAGATGCTTCCCCAGCATGGTCACTTTGCAGCCCAGGGAGGAGGGCTTGTGAGTGGGGGAGGGTGGACAGAGGAGGGCCAGGCCAGGGCAGTGGGGACCAACTTCAGACCTGAGTCCACACCTAGCCTCTGTACTCACTTCCAGGCTGGTGGCAGGCCACAGGCCCAGGCGTCCCACCAAGCGGAGGGGACAGCCCTGAGCTGGGCCCAACCCCAGGACTAGGCGGGGCCCATGTCCCCCAGAAGGCCAGCAGTAAGCTCTGTGCGACCAGGGCCTCCCAGCCAGGAGCCATTCAAAATGGGTGTACTCAGCTCAGAACAGCCTGTTGTCCCCAGTTTATAGGTGGGAACACTGAGGCTCAGAGCAGTCCCGCAACTCCACATTCCAAACAGCATGGTGGGAGGGCAGCCCCTGGGCGGGCACCTGTGTCCAGGCTCTGTCCCGCCGCAGCCCAGGTCTCATGCTCAGATCCCTCACCGTGTCCACAGGTGAGTGACAGAGGCCCACTGTGTGACACAAGCCAGGCACTGACCCCGGACAGCCCTGGCTCAGGGCCCGGCCTCCTCCCCGGCACCCGGGTGCAGAGGAGCCCTGGGGGCCCCGTGCTCCGGGATCCAGCGAGGTTTTGTGCGGGCAGCTCGGACAGGAAGACGGCCCTCGGTGGATAGCCACAGTTACTGATATGATCATCATTATTGTTACAGATACCGTCGGGGTTGGGGGGGCACGGTCCTGGGCGGCCATGAACACCGCCATCCATTGTGATGGCCCCGATGGCTCTGTTCCAGCCCCCACCACCCGGGAGCAGCCCCGCAGTCAGGCCGCCAGGCTGGGGCAGCAGGTGGGGCAGGTCCACGGGGGTCTCCACGCCCCCCATCGGGTCCCCCACAGCGCGTCCCTCTGCATAAACCCAGAGGAGGCAGCGGGGATCCTGCCCCGGGCACCGTGTCTCCTGCCCCCTGGGGGCTCACTTCTGCTCACTTCCCTCTGCCTCCCACCCCTGCCCCAGGAGGGCGACAGGAGGGGCCCCCCCTCCATCCTGAGGCGGAGCGGGCCGGGGTGCGGCAGCCACGGGGCCGAGCCACAGAGGACCTCGAGGCGTGTGCGGTTCCGGGAACCCCTGGAGGTGACCGTCCACTGTAAGAACGGAGCTCAGCAAGCAGGCGCAGGGCCAGGTGGGGCGGGGGGCCACATGTCCCAGGACCTCACAGAGGGCCATCTGGAGGGACCACAGCCACCTGTCCTGTCTGCACAGACAGAACCCCAATAAAACCCGGCCCACGGCTCAGGCTAGACAGAGTAACAGTCAACAAAACAGCCACTAGCAGGAAAAAAGCAGATCAGAGCTGCCCAAATTGCAACTGTCCTCTCGAGGGAAGGCCAGTGGGCAGTGTCCCCAGCACCCGCCCACCCTTCCCGCCAGCACTAGAAGCTTCCGCTGCCCCTCAGCGCCCCCCACACCTGCGTCCCTCACTGCCCACCTCCCGAATTCTCCCAGCCCCAGCCGAGGTCCTGGGGTCCTCCTGCCCCAGAGCCCCTCCCCACCACCTGCCCTCTCCTCCCCTGGCCCCTTCACTCCCTGCCCATGGGACTGGCCCCTGTATCAGCTAGCTACGCCATGTAACAAATTACCTTAGACTTAGAAGCTTCGAGCAGCCCACGTTTATTATCGCGGTGACCCCGTGGGTCAGGGGTCTAGGCACGGCCTAGCTGGTCCTCTGCTCAGGTCTCCCAGGGCAGCTATCCAGGTGTGGGCCGGGGCGGCCTCTCAGCTGAGGCCTGGGGCCCTATTCCAAGCTCACAGAGCTGTTGCAGACTTTGTTTCCTTGCAGCTGTAGAACCCACAGCGGAGCACCTCCAAGACCAGGAGCAGACCCTCCCTCTTTTTTAAACAGCTTGCCTGATGAGGCCAGGCCCACCCAAGATAATCTCCCTTTTGATGGACTCAGAGTCAGCTGATTGGGGTTTGCCGCTCAGTTGCAGAATCCCTCCCGCGTTACCTTCTTCTGTTGGGTAGAAGTCACAGCCCCACACTAAGGGGAGGGGATGACACTAGAGGGGTAGGAATCACGGGGGCATCTTAGATCCTGCCCACCACAGCCCCCAGGCAAGGTACTTCCTGAGACCTGCTGAGTGATGGGTAAAACTCCCACCTGGCACGTGTTAGCTCCTCCCTGGATGGCCCGCCCTGAACGTCCAGTCCAGGCCTCAACCCCTCTCCCGAGGCCCATGCCGCTCGCTAGGCTCCTCACACCTGCTCTTCGCACCCGTCCCTTCCGGGTCCAGCGCTCGCCCACAAGCACAGCTCTGCACTCCCCCAGGAGCTTCCCAGCCGCCCTGGAGACAGACACTCAGCGGGCCGGGAATCAAGGCCCAGGCAGTCCAGGGGGTGGCCTGGGGCCCCCCAGGGCACTGTGGGGGTGGGCAGGAGCGAGGGTCCTGCCCGGCCTTCTCCCAGTGCCAGCCCCTAGGGCCCTGCCCAGGGACCCCCGGCAGGCCCCTCCCCCAAGCCACCACGGGGTCACCACATCCACATCCCACAGGCTCTGAGAGCAGCACCCAGCCTCTTGGGCTCCCCAAGTTCTGGCAGCCTGAGCCTGAAGCCGTGAGGCAGGGGGGACCCCTAGGTGGTACTGGGGCCGCTGGCTGGCCAGGGGGGCGTGGATCTCCCACTTGTGAAACGGGGTAGCTGCATCTGACTTGCCCGTCTCAGGGTGCTTTGCGGGGTGGGCGTGAGATGCGAGGTCCTGAGGGCACGGGGCAGGCTGAGGCAGCGTGCGCCCCCAGGCAGGGGGCCCTCCCTGCCCAAGCCCACCCTCGGTTCTCCTTCCCAGACATCGCCCGCAGGGAGCCCACCACCACCACCACCACCACCAGGGGTGAGTCTGACCCCTCGCCCCCACCCCCACATGCCGTGCCCAGGCCACCCCTGCCGCACACCCCCACCCCCGGTGGCTCCAGCAGGGCCCCCCCGCCCCGGCAAGGCCACTCCCTCAGCCTGGGTCCCTGACACACAGCATGGCCAGCAGCTCCCCTCTGTGGTCACTCCCCCTTACTCCTTCCCCAAGGGAGGGTGCCGGGGCACAGCCGATGGGAGGCCCTTTCACAAGGAAGCCACCCAACACAGGCAGAGGCCCCAGGCAGGGAGGGGGGCGCCCCACGCCCCATGGGGCCATGGGGGGCACCCCAAGGACCCACTCCGAAGGAGCCCACCCTCGGGGTGAGCCTCCCTCTGTCTGCGGCCTCCCCACCAGCCCCGCAGGGAGGAGGGAGCCCCACAGGGTCCTCATGGTGGGGCTGGGCCTGCGGGCAGGGGTTCATCCGGTCCCGCTCCGCCCCCAGCGCCCAGCCGGCCCAGGCCCCGAGGCGGCTCCCTGCTCCTGCAGCTGTCCGTGTGCGTCCTGCTGCTGCTGCTGCTGGGCCTGGTCTACGGCCGAGCCAAGCCCGTGGCGCTGGCCCTTGAGGACCTCCGGGCCCGGCTCCTGGTGCTCGCCCTGCGCCTGAGGCATACAGCCCTCACCTGCTGGCGGGGCCTCCTGCAGCGCTGATGGAGGCTGGCCGGACGCTCCCCTCCACGCCTGGGGCCCCAGCTGGCCGTGCAGGGCAGGAGCAGGGGAGCCCCAGGTCAGGTGGGAGGGCTTCCAGCCGAGCCCGCCCCCTGCAACAGGGCCCCTCTTGCTGCACATGTTAGGGTCCACCGTGAGGTTTTATTAGAAAGAGAATTCCACACAGGCTTCGGCCCTGAGAGCCCCCCAGGCCCTCCCTCACCCCGGTGGGAACTCTCCGTACCCTTGGGCCAGGCCTGGATGTGGCCATGCGGAGCCCCCTGAAGACAGGGACACCGGCCCTGTGTCCATGGGGCCCCTCGGAGGTGAAACTGGCCTTTGCTACTTCAGGCTTGCAGGGCCTGGACTTTGAAACCCCGTTGAGACAGGCGGGTCTGGCTGTCGGGGTGGGGTCCTCCCTCCTGAAACTGCACACAGGGTGGGGGGCCTGGCATCTCCCCTTGTTTGTGGTGTTGGGATGCCAACCTCTGAGCCCAGGTCTGACTGCTCCCCGGGGCCCCAAGGCCTCAGGGACCCTCTCGTGCCCCGGGGGGACATACGTGCTGCCCCCCTCCTCAGCTGTCCACCTGGGAATGGCTGAGAGGGAGCTCACTCCGCCCAGACCCCAACACCTTCAGAACACAGCCACCCGTGCCGGGACCCCAGGCTGCGCCGTGCACCAGCCACAGGGCCTGCGTGTCCCATGACTGTGCAGACAGCGAGCCACCGCGGGCGTTGCGAGGCCATGGGGAGACGTGGCAACAAACTCCAGGGCCCCCCCAGGCCCTGCATGGAGGGGGATGCCTGAACAAAGCAGGGAGGCCCATGGGCAGATGCCAGGAAGGACTGCCAGGAAGACGCCATCTCCCCCAGCCACCTTCAGACAAGTGTCCACGGGACGGCCAGTGCTGTCCCTTCCCAAGGTTATGCCCTGAGTGCCCATCCCCACTGCCTAAGCGGGGACACACTGAGTTTCTATTAAACCACACTGCCACCCCTTTTATTAGTCTGGGGATTTTTACCCAAAGGAGGGATATGGGGACCAATTTCCTCAGCTAAAGCAGAGGTGGGGGCACAGGGGAGCCTTCCCTTCTAGGCCTCAGGGGCTAGGGTGGTGCTTTTCAGGATTTGGGTTTGGGGAACCCAGAGCGGGGAGCCCAGTGGAGAGGAGGGGCCTGTCTCTGGGAGCAGTAGCCTCCAGGGGGTCCCAGCGGGGACCCCATCTCATCTCACCCCCACCCCCGAAGAAGACAGGCAGGTTACTGCCCCATACTCCAGGCGGGGAAACTGAGGCTCGGAGAGGTTGGGTCTCATGCCCAAACCCGTGGGGCAGGCACAGTCCTCGGGCTCAGCCCAGTCCAGTCCCGGTCCCGTCTGGGGGAAGCCCTGCCACCAGGGCTCTCAGCCAAGGGCCGGCCGGTCTCTGCAAAGACACCCGGCTCTGGAGGGTCCGCAGACCATGAGCCATGGCTTCGGGGAAGACGCTGCTCGGCAGGTGTGCCACGACCCGGAGACGTCAGTCCTCACACCTGGCGGTGCCGTGGCGAGAACGGAGCCCCCCGGAACAGGCACGCACGAGGGGGCACAGCCACGGGAAGGCCCAGCCCTAATCCCGGCCAGTTTCTGAAGCTACAGGGATGAACATGGGCAAGTTTCTAAATCTTAGCCGCAGACGAAAACCAGGAGCCAGGAAGCCGAAGGCAGAGGAGGGCAGGGCGGGGACAGGCGGCCCAGCAACCACACCCAAGGCTCAGGACCTCTGTGTTTATTTTGACTTTGAGAAATAGATACACTTAAGTGGAAGAATCATCACTTTCAATTTCGTCAGGAGTAGAATGAAAACAAAGACGCATTATCCAACAGCAGCTGGGAGAAGCAAGGCACCAGGCAGAAGAGATCCTGTGGTCCCGTCTCAGGAAGCCTGGGGCCGGCCCCCTGCCCTTCCAGTCCGCCCCGGGGCGCCCCTGCCCCCCGCCCCCTGCAGGGCACACAGCGCAGTCCCACTACCCTCTCCGGGAAGCCCCCGGGCACAGACATCTGGAGGTACCCCCGGTCTGAGACAGGTCCGTGCCAGGGACGAGCCCCGCTCTGCAGGTGACTCTCAGAGGTGCGTGTGGGCGCACGTCTCTGCCAGCCTGAGCGAGGGGCGCCCCACACTGGCTCCCAGTAACCCACGAGGGGCAGCTGTGAAGGGCACACCCAAGCCTGCCGTGGACCCTCAGGCTCCAGAGTCCACGGCCTGACCCTGCTCGTCCTTCCCGGGGCCTGGCTGGTTGCTGCCAACAGACCGGAACTCTCCGGGGCCGGAGAGGGTCCCCACAGCCTGTGCGCGAGTGCCCGGTGAGGGCAGATCTGCTGGGCGCCTCAGTTCTGCCAACACAACTCCCCCAGGGACCGGCCAGCCGCGCTGCCTGGCGTTCTCGGCCAGGCCCTGGGGCCAGAGCACCTCTGCAATGCCAGGGCCCTCATCCACCTGGCCCCGATCTCCCCCACTGACAGGCGCCCCTGAGCAGGATCTGTACAGGTGACCTGCGGGCCCCCCTCCCTGGCCCAGGCTCCCTGCCCTACTCAGCACCTCGATCCAGACCCAGATCCACGGCCTCTGGAGACCCTGTGCCCCCCATGTGGGAGACCAAACCGGCCTCTAGCAGCACAAGGCATGGACATGGGGAGCCGGGTCTCTCCTTCCCTGGAGGGTCAGCCCAGGAAACGGGAATGGCTCCCTGAGCCCAGGGGAAGGGGCGCCCCACTCCTGGGCAGGACTCAGGGGACTGTGTGCTATTGCAGAAGCCGGGGAGCCCTGTGAGGAGGGGCATCCACAGCCAAGCAGCCCCAGGTTGCTCATCACTGAGCTCTAGGGTTCCATTTCCACCCCCAACTCCTCTTCCTGCCTCCGTGTGGATGGGGTCGTGTCCTCAGGGGCCTCGGTGCTTTGGACGCCATCAGATGGGAAGGCAGCCCCTCCACTGAGGTGCCAGGGGTGCTGCGGACGTCCCAGTCGGTGAAGGTACCAAGGAGCTGCTGTGTCCTCCCCCGCTCTGATCTCTGCTCACACCTTCCAGTGCACACTCACACACACA
>NC_058411.1:1103409-1113130 GCF_002201575.2 Neomonachus schauinslandi | reverse complement strand
ACACACACATGCACGCTCACGTGCACTTACCCACATTCTCGTGCACAAGCATGTTCACACTCACACTTGTACACACGCATGCTCACACACAGCTCGCTCACACACCCTCCCCATGCAGACTTCCATGTGTGTGCACACACTCATGTTCACACTCACACTTGTGCACATGCATGCTCAAGGAGCTGCTGTGTCCTCCCCCACTCTGATCTCTGCTCACACCTTCCAGTGCACACTCACACACACATGCACGCTCACATGCACTTACCCACATTCTCGTGCACACACATGTTCACGCTCACACTGTGCACATGCGTGCTCACACACAGCTCGCGCACACACCCTCCCCATGCAGACCACGTGTGTGCACACACTCATATCACACACACACCTTCACACCCTCGCATGCACTCACACGCGTGCAGGCACCTGCAGCGGCACCTGCCCCATCCCTCCCTCCATAGGAGGTGGGGCGCCCCCCAGCCCATGTCCCCACCTCCCCACACTGCGCCCCTCCAGGCGGGGCCATGCGGGGCTCCCCCAGCCAGTCCTGGGGCACCAGGCGCCGGCTCCCAGCTCTGACACCACAGCCACTTGCCAGGACGCCTGCACAGCCACCACCTGACTGTGGGCAACACCACTGGCCCTGCGCTTTGGATTCTGAGACCCGCCTGGCCACCGGGGGCCACAGAGCCGGAGCACAGGGAACTCAGCCCTGTGGCAGGGGTGGGGGAAGCGCGGGGCCAGAAGACGGGCCACACAGGGCAGGGCAGCTCCTTCCTGCCATCGGCCCCCTGCTCCCAGGCCCCACACACTGCTCAGGAACAGGGGACAAGAGGGACGAGTGGCCATCGTGGGTTGGGGTCACTCTGGGGACACGGGCTGCTGCCACAGGATCGGGCACCGAATCACACCTGGGCAAGCAGGTGGAGACAGCGTCCAGCCGAGGCAGGACCTGCAAGCCCTATGGCCAGAGGCGTCCAAGAGGGTGGACCCCCCCCACCCAGGCTCGCCCAGCCAGTGCCCCTGGGACAGGCGTGTTGCGTGTGCATGAGGCCCGGAGGGGGTCCCACAGTCTCTGTGTGTCCCTGTCTGAGGGCTGGCGCCCACCCTAGTCAACTGCCACACTCAAGGTGGGAATGGGGTGCTTGGGTGAGCAGGGTCACTCACGTCACACAGTGCCGAAGGGAGACATGCAAGGCGAGGGGCAGGCAGGGCCAGGCAGAGTCCCCAGCCGCTCCCCTGGGTCGGGCCGTGAGCACCGGGCGGGGTGGGTCCTAGATGACGGCGCTCTTCTCCTCCTGGAAGGAGGCCCGGGGGGTCGGCCTGGCCAGGAGCAGCTCCTTCTCGTGGACCAGGTTGTCCAGCACGTCCTCCTGGCGGTAGTTGTGGTAGACTTTCAGGAAAGCCAGGATGGTGATGGCCAGCCAGGCCAGCCACGAGGCCCAGAGGCCAAACTACAGAGGGCAGAGGCGAGGTCAGGAGGCCAGCCAGACCCACCATCCACTGCCCAGTGCACCCACCCCCCTGCCCCCGGGAAAGGTGGGACCCACTTCGGGGACAGGTCAGGGGCTAGCTACGGGGCCCACCATGGGGCCCGCCTTGCCTCCTTCTTCACACAACCATCCCTTCCTGGTATGTGGCGGCCAGGCCTCTGAACCCCAAGCTGGGCAATGCTTTCGGGGACTCTGACCACCCTCACCCCCAGGCAGGCAGGCCCGCCCAGCTCCACGGAGAGCCCGTCTATAACACAGCCTCCTCCAGCCACTGGAACAAACTGACCTTAGCTGCCGTTACCAAACAGCTGAAGGAGAAACAATTTAATCAGAACCAGGCCCGAGCCACATTAAACAGATTCTCATTGGGGGTTATTTATCACCAGACTCAGCTCACACCTTTCTAATCTAATTGGCGCAAATTAGGGCTGAAGCATTTTCCACTGAATTTTCGTGAAGCTGTCTCTGGCAGTTTCAGCTCATCTCGGCAAAGAACCTTCAGACCCACCGGATGTCCAGCCCCTAGAGGGCTCCTCTCCGTCGGAAGAGTCCTCAGACCGGTCACTGGCCAATGTGAGCCCTGAGAGGCGGGCCTGGGGTCCAGAAATGGACCTGGATGTCAGCAAGCCCTGCTCAGTGCTGGAAGGAGCCAGCCCCACCTGGGCAACCCTCACCAGTGACATCTGCCTGGACACAGATGCAGATTTTGGGAAACAGCCCTTACTGACCACTAACAAATCCTAACACGCCTGCATCCCAGCAAACGGGGTCCCTAGAGATGCACCTGGAGGGCAGGGAACGAAGCTCACACAAGGGCAGGGCAGGGAGAGGAGCTGTCCCCCCAAAGCAGTTGGGGGTGGGCTCCTCCAAATTCACAGGCTGGATCCCCCCACACCCTCCCTCAGACACCGCATCAGTTTCCCCGGGCCAGGGAATAACCGCGAGCCCTCCAGCATTTACCAGAGTGTGCCCACTTGGTGCAAGGAGTCCAAGCTCCCTGCCTTGGCTGCAGACCCAGGATCAGATGCCTAGTGTCCTTTCCACCTGGGACAGAGCCACTCCCTCAGCCCCTGGACCTCATGTCTGCAGTTAGCTCACCTGTCCCCTCCTCCTAGGATGCCCCATGCCTCACCCCTCTCCACATCCACCTGCAAGAGCCCCCACTAAGTCTCCGAAACCCAGGAATACCACTCACTCAGCTGTATCTCCTCTGCCTGGCACCATCCTCAACCTCCCCTGGATGAGGGCTTTGGGAGGCAGGCTGTGCACTCAGTGAACGTTCAGCAGTGAATGGATCCCTCCCCAACAATGCATGCTTCCCGGTCTACCTGGCAGCCCCTCCCACCAGAAGAGCCCTCCTACCTGGACAGCTCCCTTCCTACCAGAACAGCCCTGCCTGCCTGGGCAGCGCCTCCTACCTGGCAGCCCCTCCCACCAGAACGACCACGCCTACCTGGGCAGCCCCGCCTGCTGGCAGCCCCTCCCACCAGAAAGACCACGCCTACCTGGGCAGCCCCGCCTATCTAGCCCCTCTGCCTACCTGGGCGATGGCAAACTGGTCATAGAAGGCAGAGTTGTCCACGCTCAGCTCCAAATTGATGTCCTGGAGCTCTTCACAGCTGAAACAGCAAGACACAGGGTGGCAGGTGACGCTGGGGCACGGAGCACAGGGAGTGACACGCAGCACCCCCAAACGGTGAGGCAGCTCTCCGGGCCCCAAAGGCCTCATCCCTGACCCCTCCAACCAAAAGCTTCTGCTCGCGCTCCTCTCCATCCCTATCGCCGTCTTCCAAACCCTCCAGGAGCCGACTCAGCTCAGAACTCCGCAGCCCACCTCCAAAGCAGCACAGGGTGGGATCTCCCGGGCCTTGCCGTGCGGTCATATCAGGCCTCCAGGACCCAGAGCACACTGGGCCTCCGTCCCCCAGCCCGGATCCAGGGCCCTACTCCCATGTGAAGGGGGCACTGAGGTCAAGGGGGCAGGTCCAGGGGAAGGCGCTGGTCAGGTGTGCACAGGTGGGAGCCCCAGGCAGGATGAGCAAAACCTCGGGCTGGGCTCGGAATGGGATTCGTGCCCCAGGACGTCACCGGGGGGCAGCGGGGGTGGGGCACGGCGCAGGCCCACCTGTGGGGCACAGTGCCCTTCTCCGTGATGGCATCACACCACATGGTGAAGCCCACGCTCACGATGGTGCTGGCGATGAAGACGAGGAAGACCACGGAGGCGCTGACCAGGAGGTTCAGGAAGGCGTAGAGGAAGGAGCTTCAGCAAAGGACAAAAGAGGACGGTCACCGTGCGCACCGCTGGGATGTTGGTGCCAGGGGACAGCGGGGGCTGGGCCCGGCTGGGGCAAGGGGGCCATGCAGGGCCGCCAGGGCCACTTTTGCCTCCCTCACTGCCCCTCACCCCGAAGTCCCATCCCAGCCTCCCGGAGGCCTGGAGGGAGAGCACTTGTCAGCCCGGCCTTGCAGAGGGGAGGCAGAGCCGAGATCTGACCCAGGGGTGCTGGCTTCCAGCGCATCCGCGCTCTTCCCGGGCCATTCCCCCACTCAGCTGCCCTGGGGCCCTGTGCCCTCATGGTCATCAACACCGCTGGCCCAGACCTGCATCAGGGGCTTGCGGAGTCACCCCGCTCGCATCTGTCCACTGAAGCCTAAAAGGCCCAGCTGTGACGGGGGGCGGGGGGCACAGGAGGCAGGGCCATGAGGACAGAGCTTGCTCCGGGTCCACACAGACATGGCCCCACTGGGGACTCCTCCATCCTCCGCCCGAGGGGCCGGCCCAAGGAGACCATGGCAGTGACCCCTCTCCTGGGCTCCTGGCTGGGCTCAACCAGTGCGGACCCGGCAGGGGACTGGCAATGGAAATTCTCCTTCCAGGCCCCTGCTGGGGATGCCCCCGGTCGGCTGTCCCTCTACCAAAGGTCAGCAGCCCCTCCAGGCGGCCGCTTCCACCCAAGCCTCCCCTACATGGTCCCCGTGACCAGAGGAGGTGACAGGGCCGTTGCAGGGCCCACACCTGGCCCACATCTTCGTCTCTGCCAATCGCCCTCCTCGGGTTATCCTCACTTGGGTGAGCCATCCGATTCCAGCGGGGATCCTGATGGCAAAATCCACCTGGCCCTGGGCACTCTGAATCAGAGGAGGGGGCCTACAGTCATAAAGAGGGGAACGTGATGGCCCACCCCACCTCCGAAGTTGTCACCAGACAGAGCTGGCTGTCAAATCCGGCCCACCTCTTTCCCAGCTGCGTGACCTTCAGCAAGTTGCCCTCTGGGCCTCAATTTCTCCCTCTGTAAATTGGGGAGCAGGAGCCCCCCCACAGGGTCATTGTGGAAACTGAGGGAGCTTATGTGGGCAAGGGACAGACAGCAATAACCGCAGGGGTGCTGCTCCCTCCCCAGGACAGGCCTCCACCCATCACTGGAACCCTGACCTGCTGGGCCGGAGCTGTGTGCCTGCATGGGGCTGGGCCTGTGGCCACAGGAGATGGAAGCGTGGGTGGGGGCAGGAAGCATGGGGGCAGGGTCAGCAACCAGATACCTGGAGACTGGGCCTGGGGCCAGCTGCGCCCCCTGCAATCAGCATGGGGCTAGGCAGTGTGCAGGGGAGTCCACTCCCTGGAGCTAATGCTCTAAGGGAAGCAGAGGTTACCCAGAGCCTACACCCTGACTTTGGATGCCCCCCCCACTCCAGCTGAGGAGAACGGGGTGGTCCCAGGGGGACCAGGACGGAGCTTCCACAGGCAAAGCAAAGAAGCTGCCTGCCCTCAGCACAGAAGGCCAGATCACCGGGACAGAGGCTCCCTGGGTGCCCTCCATCTGCCAACACCACTGTCCCACCAGGCACCCTGCCCAGCAGGTGCCCAGCATCCTGGACGAGCAGCTGCTGCCCCCAGGAGGCCCTCCTAGAGGGAGGAAGGATGCCCAGGGTGCAGAGGACATGCTGACTGGGCAACCACCACCCTCAACTCCTGCCCCCTCTCATGGGAGTGGGCGGCATGCCCCACATTCTGTACTTAATTCTAGAGAGGCACACCAGCGGCTTGCTGTTCCATGTGTGGCCAGAAGCCCCCTCGGGGAACCCCCTGAGACACACGCCCCCCACCCCCATCCCGACACCTGCCCCTCCCGCCCTCAGCGGGGTTTACAACACAACCTCCCACAGCCAGAAGACCCAACTGTCTGCAGGCTCCAGCTGCATCCTATTACACAGGCAAGATTTGGGGTTCTCCTCCCATGACAGGAACATGGCGTCCCCATCCCATCCCCCCAACAGCCTCCTCCTATTCCCCAAGTCCATTTCTGGTCCGTTTCCATGGAACCTGCCTGGGCTTCACAGAGTTTTGAAGAATTGGGAGTGTTCAGAGCCTCACTGGGCCCGGACCCCAGAGTCCCCAATGCCAACCCCCTCCCCGCTCCCCAAAGACCCACAGGGCAGCGGCCAAACAACCAGGAAGGCTGGCACACACAGGGTTAACTCCATCCTTCTCGCTGCCTCTCAGGGTGCCGGCCTGGATGTGCCGTCTCCATGGTGACCGCTATCCCGGGAAGCCCTGGGAGCCATTTGTAGGCTGCGGGACACGTGTGGGCAGACAGATGGGTTGTTTTGACCTGGCGCTGCCCAGCCGTCAATCACAAACCCGTCAAGCGCAAACCACGACCACCTGCACACTCCAAGGGCTCAGCACACTCAGGCCTGTGACCCACCCTCAGGTCGCCCATGCGCCCCCAGCCGGAAGCACCCGAGGAAGCCACAGGTGCCACAGAGTCACACACCCATTCCTTTCGCCCTGTCCACAGCTGGGCACAAGCTGTCGAGGCCCCACTTTGCCCAGGGACACACCCTGGAGGGAGCTAGAACCACAGACAGGGTCTGACCCAGGCGCTGGGGACCCAGCCGGGAGCCCGTCACACAGACCAAAGGGTCGGGCTCTGCCCTCGCTCTTGGCCGGGCTCCTGGCTGGTCTCTGCAGCCGGACGCAAGAGAATTAGTGGGTAGGGCCCTCTAGAACTCCAAGTCGGACAGCATGTCCCTGATGGGCTGGACACCCTGAGGGCCCTCGCCGTCCCTCAAGCTCGCTCTAACAGTCCTTCTGAGCCTCCTGTCGGTCCTGAGCCCCCACTGACCCAGCACTTGCTTGCCTGCTCCACGAGGCCTGCCCAGCTGCTGAGCTGGGGGCGGGGGGCAGTCGGCGGGGGTGGGCTGTGAGGCAGCAGACCCCACATGCAGGCATTTTTCTGTCTTCATTCGACAAACACTAATTTGTGACTCCCAAGCTCAGCCCTGCACACGCAGAGAGAAATGAGGTGCACGCCTGCCTTGGGTTCATCCAGCCCAGGGTCCCCTCAGATGGTGGGTCACCCCGGATATCCAGGGGAGCTCTGGCCCAGTCCTACCACCAGACCAAGATGAAGGGTCGGCACCTTGACAGATGGCACAGCTGGCTGGCTGCCGAGGGCACCTTGTCCCGATAAGACAACTGGCCTTGGGGTGTTCAGGGTCTAGCAGGTGAGGACCAGGAAGCAGCTCTCTGGGTAGGGCTCAGCCTCCGTGGCTCAGTGATGCGCGATCCCAGAGCCCCAAGAGACCCCTAGAGACTGGGAGCAGAGCAGTGAGAGCTGAGAGGCCCAGAGCCTTCGAGAAAGGAGTCCTGGTCATTTCGCACAAATTGGGCAGCAAATCTGGGGAGGTCAGCAATAGTGGTTTCTGTCCTCTCATCTTAAGGCTGTAAGATGTGGTCTCTTGAGGACACTTGTCTTATAGGGACAAGGTGGAATGATGGGCATGAGCTGATGACCAAACCATGGCTCCCGCACGGCCTGTGCCCACTGCCCTCAGCTTCCCAGACCGAAGGGACCTCAGCTACCCTATGCTGCTGACTGTCCTCCTTTTCCTCAGACCTTGTCTCATATTTGGAGATGCTTCCCTGCCCCAATCTGCACAGAGACACTGACCAGACTTGACAATGTACATGCAACGTGATGACATCTCAAACACCTCCTGGGGACACCAGCCATCGTTGTGGGAAGGAGGAGGTCTGTGGTAGGGCAGGATGGTCCCCTGACCAGCCTGGGCTCACCGTAGGCTGAGCCCCAGCCCCACAGCACCTGGAGGCCCCCGGGCTGACACGTGGCTTCCTGCAGACTCTCAATCCAGAACCTTGGTGTAGTGTGCTGAACTGTGCCCACGACAACACGTGTCCGAGGCTGCACCCCAGTACAGAGTGACAAAGCCCCAAGCCAAGGAATGTCAAGGGTTGCAGACAGCTACCAGGAGCAAGCCTAGAAAGGATTCTCCTTCCCAAGGGAACCCACCCTGCCAACACCTTCATCTCCAACTTCTGGCCTCCAGGACTGTGGCAGAATAAATTGTTTGTGGCACTTTGTGAGAGAAGCCCCGGAAACTCATACACGTGCGTTGCTGGACTTCACCCCCTCTGGGTGTTTCAGTCCCCACGCTGGGCTGTTCCAGTCCTCTTCACCCTGCCACCCCTGTTAATCCCCTCTGTCCATGCCCAAGCCAGGCTGAGGGCTCTCAGGGGTCCCCACCTGACCCTCCAACCCACTGAGACCTCAGAGCAATAGCTTATCTCTCAGGTCCCCAAAAGAAGAGAAAAGCCCCCTAAAAAATACCAACAAATAATGGACGGGGGCATGGGTGGGGCGGGGTTTGGGAGAAGGACAGATTTCCCCTGTGGATGTGAGGCCAGCAAGGGCCAGGAGCGGCTTTGTCACTCTTACCACAGTCTCTGTCTTCACGCGGCCTCTCCTCTCTCTGTTTCTTCCCCTCTTCTTATAAAGACACCAGTCATTGGATTTAGGGCCCACCCTAAATCCAGGATGACCTCATCCTGAGATCTTTAGCTGAATGACACCTGCAAAGACCCCATCCCCAGTTAAGGTCACACACACCTGTCCTGGGGTGCAGCCTTGGACACGTGTTGTCGTGGGCACAGTTCAGCACACTACACCAAGGTTCTGGATTGAGAGTCTGCAGGAAGCCACGTGTCAGCCTGGGGGGCCTCCAGGTGCTGTGGGGCTGGGGTTCAGCCTAGGGTGAGCCCAGGCCGGTCAAGGGGCCATCCTGCCCTGCCACAGGCCCCCTCCTTCCCACAGAAGGTCCCAGGGGTAAAGGCGCATGGAAGGCTACAAGCTGAGGACCCCGGGTGAACCACATCCCTCTCTCACAGAATTGTGCCAGGGTGGGGAAAGGTGAAGAGGAACACAGAGACCAGGAGGCAGGGAGGCCTCGTGGACATGCTGCTCCCTGTCTTGCATTCCCAGCCAAGCCCGTGGGCCTAGAGAGGTTCCCTCTGGCCTTTGCCCCACCATCATCATCCTTCCCAGGAGGACGGGAGTGGGGATGAGGAGAGGACTCCCCAATTTGCCCTGTCAGCCACCTGCCTGGCCTGATCCCTCCCCTGCACCTGGAGGAGTGCGGGGGCCCAGACCCGCTAGGGGCTGTCCGCAGCACTGATGCCTGAGCCTGAGCCAGCAAGCCAGGGAGGGCCCAGGTCCGCTCAGAGATGACAATGCAATATTTGAATCCCAGGGGCGGGGGTGGTAAATGCCCAAAGCGGGAGGTGATGCGCACGTGGGGTGGGAAGTACTGGCCTTGTACAGAGCGCGGGAGACCCTCATGGTCCGCGGGTTCTGCGTAGACAAAGGGCAGTTTGCATGGAGGCGGTGAGCACCAAGGGTTGATATTTTGGGGCCTCTGAGCTCCCCACCCCCACCCCGGGAAGAGGGTGGGACTCATGCTCCTCCTTTGGGGAGGATGGCCTGGGGGCGCTGCGGGCTCGGAAGGGACGCCGTGCCCGGCCTGAGGGCTGCGTCTGATGGGGCAGGGCGGCCGCCAGGCCCCCACTTACCCCTCGTGTCCCTTGCAGAGGAAGAAGAGCGTGCGCCAGGCGTGCGCGGCGGCGAGCAGCAGCGAGAGGAGGCTGGCGAGCAGGCTGAAGCGGCAGGCGGCCGGCGGGCCCCACTCCTGCACCGTGAAGCGCTCCCGCTCCTGCACCGTCAGGTTGGCGCTCAGCCACATGCCCTCGGTGAAGAGCAGGCAGCGGCCGCGGAAGTCGTGGCCGTTCTCGGACAGCGGCACCACCACCACGAAGCTGAAGAGGAAGGCCAGGAAGTAGCAGACGCACTGCGCGAAGAGGAAGTTGTTGAGCGCCATGGCGGGCCCGGACGCGCCGAGGAAGCGGCCGGCGGAGGCCGCGGGGCCGG